>NW_009922871.1:298-21749 GCF_000696875.1 Nestor notabilis | reverse complement strand
GACCTGGAAGACCATCAAGTCCAACCATTCCCAGCAGTGCCAAGGCCACCACTAACCCAGGGCACTGAGGTTTTGTCTACCCGGGCTGTGAACACTTGCAGGGGTGGCGACTCCAGCACTGCCCTGGGCAGCCTGTTCCAAAGCCTGAGCACCCTCTGGGCAAGGAATTGTTCCTCATCTCCATCTAAACCTCCCCTGGTGCAGCTTGAGGCTGTTTCCTCTTGTCCTGTCTCTTGTTCCTTGGGAGAACATCACACTTGTTCAATGTCTCAACCATTTCTCACTTCATTCAGGGTACATGCCAGGGAGAGAAACTCACTGGTCCCTGGGCTGCTCCCCACACAGCACCACAGGGAGCCATCCCCACTGGGGCACCCAGACATGTGAGGATGGCTCCTGAATATGATGAGGAGGAAAAGCAGGGCAGCAGGACCACTGGGAAATCAGTGGGGTATCTCACCTTGCCATAGGGGTCCTTTCCTAAAGCATATGTATTCCTCCTCTCACAATGGTGCGTGCACGTCATTAGCTGGTTGCAGGAAGGTTGATTAGTTCAAGAGCATCACCGATGGAGACTTGGTCTGGAGAAAATGAAGAGAAACTGCAGGAAGTCTGTAGAAGTTTGGATACTGGTTTTAGAGGAGATAAAAATCACATGAAAACAACCAGCTGCATCAGCAGACCTCATCAAGTACCTGTCAGACAGCGCAGACCTCGTCAAGTACCTGTCAGACAGCACAGCCCTTGTTCTCCTCTTCTTCCACCCTCTTACAGCCGGACCAAGCCTCTGCTTTCCCTCATCCCACTGCAGTTCCAATTCCACTTTCTCCTTTACCAGTCTGGTAGAGTCCACCACTGATCCCAAATACAGAAATACAGACTAGGTCCCTGGTCTGCCTAAATGCCCCTCTCCAATGGGCATGACCTACCATCCCTCCTCGGTGGCTGTTGCACGTTCAGACCATGTATCAGAGGCTGGCAGAGAGGATCGAGGGAGGAGCACTTGAAGCACATTAGGGCCACCGAGGCCCTGGACCCACCAGCTCCTGAGGGTGCAGCAGCTGTGGAAGTGCTTGGCGGAAGCTGGAAAAGGTCCCACCTGGAAACCTTGTTGTTGGAGAGAGGCAGTGTTTTCCAAGCCGCTCCCTCAAAATCCACTCAACCATCTCCTTGGGGCTTCCTGGGAAGTGAGGTGCATCAAGGATCTGGTAACACAGGGTCAGGCATCCAGCTTCACTCATGGCTAGAAGAGGAGGGCGAAAATCACAACTTCTCTGTCACTTGCTATTGGGGAAATAGGTCAACAGTTTCCAATATGATGCTGCTCCTTAAGAGACATCATTTTATGTATTGGTAGCTTGCCAGCTCCAGATAACCTCCAGTACAGCTTCGAACTTGCAGGAGCTTTCATTCTTCATAGATTGGACTTCAAAGCTGTAACATTACCTATATGTATTTGTGCGTTATTTAGCTCTTGTTAGACTAAACTTTGCCCTTCAGTCACAGTGGGGGGGTGGGGAGAAGAAAAGCAATGCTAGAATAAAAGGTATGAAAGGAAACGCAGGATGAAAACCCCTCTGACAGAGACTAGTGGCTACATTGGTAATTCCTATGCAGCGGTGAAGAAAGCAGCAGTTCTGATGTATTCTGGTGAAATATTTGTACGATGTGCCTACACAAAACTTCAGATGAAACACTCTCTTTATAAGCTTTTGATAGCAAGGAGAGAAGTGGCTTTGCCATTACCTCTGTTTGTGAAATGAAAGTGATACTGAGCCTTGGTGTTCCTGGATGGAGCTACTGATCATCTCAGTGACAGCCAAACTAGCTTTGCTTGTTTGTTGTTTACCTTATGCTAAGGGGAAGGAACTTCTTTGCTGTCATTGTATTGTGTGATGTGGTAAAAGACAATCCATGCCCAATGTGCACAGGAATTTCAAGCCAACACTATTTGTTACCCATGCATATACAGCACGTTTGCTGCTTTGCTGTCAGTGCCGCTTGTGGTGCTTTAGTGAAAATAAAAGGGCATTTGTAGCTAGGGTGCCACAATACGCTTTGAAAACATGGGTATTGCAGAAATGGCTGTAAAAAGGTTTGCTAATGTACTACATACACATGGATGAGAAGGAAGGCTCTATCATGAGTACCTGGAAATACTTACGGTACATGAAAGGAACCCCTATAAATGGCATTTGTAACTCTTGCTATTAAGGGCAGTAATCATATGCCCAGATGCTGCCCTGGGCATTCCCACTGTTGGCAGTGAGGAGCAGCAGCTGCGGGGAAGCCTCACTGCCTGCAGAGGTGGCTGGAGTGCATTTGGGGTGGAAACTGGCCAGATTCCAACACTTCAGAAGCAATCAGCTCTGCCACTAACCCTGGCAGGTTCCTAGGGTCTGTTATATACAGTGCAACACAAGATCCTACGTTTCCCCAAATAATCCAAGAAATAAGCGCCATGCAACTGCTGGGACCAGGCGCACACATGGGGTTCTGGACAACAGCAATGCTCTTCTGGAGAAGCCAAAGCATTGCTCTCTCCTTAGAAGTGAGTAACTAAGCCATTCATCCAACATTTCTAAGAAACAAGACCTATACTGCTTGCAGGACGTGGTGGCTCTCCCAGTGCCCTTCCAGACAACCAAAGCGAAATCAGTATTTGGAAATGCAGTGGATAAAGGAGTTTATGTTTAGCTTATATCACTAAACAACTTCTCCTCTGCAGCATCTGCTAGAACATGGTATGTTTCATGGGGCAGGTGGTCAGTCCATTCCCCATCTCCCAGGCTCCAACCTTCCTCCTGGACCCACTTTCCTGTCCCCATAACCATTTGGATCACATCGAACAACAGCAATTCCCACCTCCCATGCATGTGCAAAGGCAGCTCTCGTGTATCTCCAGCTACAAGATCTCTGCACACAGACTTACACCAAGCCCAAAACCAAATCTGAAAGACAGAGGAAAAAACAACTTACGCAGAGTGAGCTCCTGTGCAGACAGACAGGCACCTCCTCCTTTGCAAAGGGTAGGTTTCCTTACCCATAAAGTCTACTTAAACATAAGAAAACACTTTTTTTCACTTTAAGAGCAGTCAAACTCTGGAACAAAGGGGTTGTGTAGACTCCATCCTTGGACATACGCAAAACCCAACAGCACACAGGTCTGAGCATCCTGCTCTCCTTGGCCCTGCTTTTTAATGGTGGGGGGTTGGACTAGATACTCTTCCAGCATCCCTGCCAGCCCCAGCAATTCTGTAACTCTGACTTGAATGATTTGAACAAGACAAAACAGAGACCAGAGCGTTCAGGACTGTGGAACTGCAGGCTTTTTTGGGACACATATGCTCATGCTCTAATGGTAATATTGAAGGAACAGAGGTCAACTTGGACTGAGACAACAGGCCATGAAGAAATCCAGTTAGTGTTTACGAAAGGAGACTCATCACAGGCACTCAGTGACAGTCATGCACTTGCTTGAAATCTCTGGACTAAATACGTAAAAATGCATTTGTGTGCAACAACAGCAAACCAAGTATTTTAGTAAGAATACCACAAAACCTTCCAGACCAGGCGTGAGGAGAAACTAAGAACCGCACAGGTTCACTGCTGTTTCCTGGGCTCTAACATGAAAACTCCCCTATCAGATAGTTATCCCTTTCACAGAGCTCAAACTGCATGAAATTCCCCATCAAATTCAGTTGTTCTAAAGCTGGTCCAATGTTCAAAGACAGAGCTTGCAGAGGAAAAAAAACAAGGCAATGAAAACACCCAATACATTTCTTCTTTCTTTAACCTCTGATCTTGAACCTGAGGAAGCTGTGAGCACTAACACACTTGGGAAAAAGTCTCAGGCAAGGCTAGGGAAAGCATTTGTGTGTTAATATTACATGATGTTGCTCTCATCAAAACCTATATGTCAAAGGCACCTCTGCTTCATGTGGCCCGCTGTGCCTGCTGTAGGGGCAGCGCTGGCACCTGGGCATGGCTTCCTGCTTCTGCTCCCTGAAATCACAGAACTCCACAAGTCCAAGGGATGCTTAGAAGGGAAGCATGGCAGCAATCAGACTGCACTGACAGCTGCCCAGGGAGCAGCTGAAGGTTCCTAAACTCTCCGGGGTTCACCACCAAGTTTGAGGCTCTTTTTTCCCCCCATAACATTAACACTTTCATCTGTCATGCATAAGTGACAAACTTCTCTGAAGCAGGCACTGCCTGTCTTTCATTCTCAAGGCTGCAGTTCCATAGCCCCTGCCTGTGAGAGGCAGGTAAACCAATAGTTACCTTTAAGTCCCCACTCGATGCCCTGGCTTCATTATTTCTTCAGAAGCTGTAAAACATCCTCTTGCGGATCCGTTTGCTGGCAGGCTTGGAGGGAAGGGAAGTTGGAGAAGAGCTGTCTCCTTCCACAGAGCAGCCGTCAGAGCTTCAGCCACCTGGAAAACAGGAAGAAAAGGGATTAGCATTTTAAAAGACCAAGTCTCTTCAGCTCCTACTAGTTTATTTTTTCCCAAAGATACCAAGGAACTGGGGCTTACTGGGATCAAGCCACACACAACACTGTGCTCTCTAAAGCAAACCAAGAGCTGCTTTCTGTGTTTCAGCTGACGCAGGAGCTCTGCACTTTGTTGACTTGTGCTGCTGTGAGAAGATGAAGATTTCCTTCATCTGCATGCTCATCTCTGAATCGGTGACAAGGCAATCAGCACTCCCAGACCCCCCTCCAAGGTGTGGGGTGCAACTGCCCTCGGTGATGCTGTTATCCTGGGAGTCAGCCCCATCAGGAAGTATGAACCTGTACCAAGAAAGCTACTGGTAAAACAGATTTTTCCTGCCCTATTTTATTCCAGCTGCAGGGCACTATGGAAAGACAGGACTTTGTATTGCAATTATCTTTTAGGCTACTTCCTTCTCACTGAATATATTCCAGAGAGCTGTTCTTTGCAGTCAAAATCTGTGTGTTACAAACATTACAAGGAGAATATTTGACTGGACTTTGACGAGGCTGGAAAACACCAGCCTGTAGTAGTTGAGACCCCTGCAGTGGAAGGACACACTGTTAACTGAAGTAAATATGTTGCTATGAATTTCTGATTTAATTGACAGAACATTTTATAGCATGAACTTCAAAATCTCATTAGGAATGAATCAGGCTGAGGATATGTGCCTGTAACATTTTTAATACCGCCACAGAGTCAAGCTTACTTGGAGTTGATATCATTTCTTGATCAAGAGATTCCAATGTAATTTAATGCAATCAATTATAATGTTTCATGCCAATATGAAAAAGTGAATGGATTAAAGGAAATACCATCTCCAAATTGTGACCTGACAGACAAATCCCAGCATTTTCAGCAGCTCTTAGTTCACATCCATCCCTGACGTGCCTAAGCTAAAGGAATAAAGACATTTTCCTACATATGTCAGAAGCGTGGGGCACCTGGGCAGCACAGGGTGATCTTGCTGTGATTGAAGGGCTCTATCAGTAACTCCCTCTCACTTGGGAGGGCACTACATTTTGGCACTTGACTACATTACCCCTGTCATACTCACTCTTACTGTGGAAGTACAACTTAATCCTCCACTGCTTCAGTGATAATATTACAAAATGAAGCATAATGAAAAGATCCTCCAGACATTTAATGCCTGCTTGTTCCTGCTCAGCATGTGGCCATACATTGCTGACACATCACCACCCATAAATCCCCCAGCTGAGGCACATGGCCCAACCCTGCACACATAATGTATGGCCGCTGCTGTCTGTGCCCCTAATTCACACTTTATCTCATTGCCCTGGCAAAGGCAGGTCAGGCTGTGGAGATGCACAGCCGTGTCAGCCTGCTTTGCTCAAGAAAGGGTGCTCTCCTCAGCCAGAAGTTTGGAAAGCCAGAGTTTGGAGGGATTACAGTGCAAAGCTCAATTAACCAGGAATACCTAATATGGATACTCTCACTGGAAATTAGCTACCAGTGGTTGGAATAATACGATTGATGAGGGTCTAGCGGTTTTTCTGGTGAGAGATTGAGGGGATAAGAAGCTCCCATCACACATCACATAGGGTTAGTTACCAATTTTAACTAAAGAGCTTTCTAAACAAGTTACTGAATTACCTGAAACAAACCCAAACTGTTCACCAGCATCCCATTTGGATACCTGACCTTTTGATGCTCAGCACTCACCGCATCACCCCAGGAAAGTGGGGCCGGAGGAGGCAGCTGCCTATTCTCCTGGCCACTTTGTCACCCTGGACACCCCAGCTTCCTCCACTCCACTGGGGGCTTCATGGGACATGTAACAGCCCTGGCTGGGCACAAAAATCTCCCTTCACATCACCAGGTTTATCTGTTCACCATTTCCTTCCAACTTCAAGGGATGCCTAGGAGCTGGGGCAACCCTGCAGTATCTGCTTAGTCCACCAGTACACAAATTAAAACATCTGACAGATTGCTAATGAGCTGATGTTGGAATGACTGGATAGTCTGTTATCGTGTGGCCATTCACAGCTTCTTCAGCAGCCCATCTGTGCACCAGGCACAGTGATGGGAAAGCAGCCTGGGATGGTTCTTCCATTTACACCTTTTGCCATTATCGGCCTTTGGGAAAGGCCTTTAGCAATTAAAGTTTTTATCAAACATATTGTCATCTTTCCCACCCTGTTGCTACCCCCTCCCCACGCTGCTACAAGAGGTCTGCTTAACAGGAGGCAGGAAACGTAGCTATTTTGTACACATCTCTGTACCTGAGCCCCATGTTTGTGCTCCAGTCTGGCAGCTTCCTCAGATCACATACCACATAGGATGCACAACACTGCACAGGCAGCTCCCTACTTTCTTCCTGAGCAAAACCCACCAAATTAAATCCTCATGCATATGGACCACTTTCTGATAGACTTGCCTGCATTAGCCAGTGTTTACACACACTTACATGTTTGTTTTGGGGTCAAAAGAGAGACAGTCACCCTGGAAATCCCATACAATTATTGATTTGGGCTATTGGAAAGGACCTAAAGGACCAAGGCCGACAGGGGGACAATACAAACTGAGGACAAACACTGGATTCTCCTACTTACACCGCCGAAGTGCTGAGACCCCACAGAGAGTTGCTGCTGGTGTTGGACCAAGCTGGACAACATACAAGAGTGTCTGCAAGGCAGAGCTGCTGAGGTACCTGTGCCATTGCAACAGATTGTGTGCAGACATCAGTTGAGAGTTAAAACCCTCTGTAAATGAGTGATAACAGGGAAAAAATCAGAGCAAAGAAATAAAAAAATTGAAGTGTAATAATAGTAGTAGTAGTAATAATAATAGTAGCTCCTGAAGTCTGTTTCTTCAGAGAAATCACACAGCAGCTGAGCATGGCTGAAGCAAAGTGGGTCTGAGCTCAGAGGGAGCACCCCTCAGCAGAGGCAACCCTGCAGCCAGGATCCTGCCTTCTGTAACCAGCCAGAGTCCCTCCCTGCTACACACACAATCCAAACTGCTTTAACAGAAGAGAGGTTTGTGGGATCAGGCCCACACACTCAGCAAAGGCTTCTGCCTAGTGCTGCCTAATGCCAGTGCAAACATGAGGAATGAAAGATTCCTGCGGGAGTCCTGGTTTCCCACCATGTGATGGAGAATTAGTTTTTTCTTCGTATGCAGCATCCTTTATAGGCAGAAAGCAAAGACAGGAATTATATTAGCATCTGGTGTCAAAAACTGCTCCCCAGGGAAAAGAGATGAGGGGTGATCATTTCTTTAGCAGAAGACCAGAGGTGGGCTTGCCCAGTGTCTTCAACCAGTTACATCTTCCTACAAGAGTCTGCATTGACTGCGGTTTCCTGCAGGCTCTGCAGCACTGCAGACCTCAGGGTTGCAATTCTGCCCACCTAAATTGAGAACAGGAAAGTAAATAGATTAAGAGGAGATTGGGGCTAGGGAGGGTGTTATATGGCATCTCTGTACAGGGCAACTTGTTTGGCTGCTTTGATGAATGGCTTTCCTCAAATGCAATTGCTCACACCAGAAATCTAAAACACAAGTGAGTACAAGGAAAGAGAGTCAGAACAGGGCAAACAAAGCAGAAAAACAAGAGGTCAAGCCCTGATGAACAAATTCCCTTACTTCCTTCAACTTGGAAAACTCAGGCGTAGGGGTGGAAGGTGCTTCCAGGCAGCTCCAACTTGCATAAGAGGCAGAAAAGAGCAGGCATCCCTCACCTTGTGTGGCGGCATTACAGGAAGTCACATTTTCAGGTGGATGATCTGATCACAAAATATCCTCCAGTGTAATGAATACAAACGAGCTTTTCTTCTGCGTCTGCCTCAGATGCATATTTCTTTGCTCTCTCTGTTTTTTAATGCAAGGAACCGCTTTGTGAGGACTGCAGAAGGAAGCTGAGCAGCCCAACAGCCCTGCACCAACAGGTCACCCTAGCTGCTGGACCGAAACCACACAAACCAAGGCGCCCTGCTCAGGCAGAGAGCACAGCAAGCACCACTGCCGGGTTTTGTACACTGCTTCATCTGGCTGCCTGGCTGATCAAGGGGCAGGCATAGCCCTGATCAGGGCACAGAGAGAGGAGGATGTGCATCACCGACCCAGGAACGTGCAGGCTTGGCCAGCAGAGCTAATTGAGGGATATGTCGGGGTAAATTCTTACTGACGTTATCACAAAGCAATCCTTCCAAGGCCAAGCCAGGATTCAGGATTGCTCTAGCACCTCCTCTAGCTCACCTGGTACCTGAGTACCACACAGAGTGCCCATGGTGGTGCCAGAGCTGCCAGTACAGCAATGCTGCATATACCATGGCAGGCAGCTGGTGGCCCGGCCCCGGCCAGCAGCCAGGCTCCACGGGATGCTGCTGGCAGAGAGGCAGAAGCAGCCGGTCACACTGGGCTGTGCAGAAGGGCAGCGCAGGGCATGGCCCTGGTGAGAGGTCCACCCAAGAGGGGTGGGCAGTCTTCAGCCACCCAACGCCTGTGCCTCCTCTGGGGCACAGCGTGCTGCCCGAGGGGCTCACAGCATCTGATCCACACCTTGACATCCCCATACCAAGACACGTCTGCAGAGCCAAGGGAAGTGCTTTGGCTAAAAGATGGGGCAGGCGGACTAGCAATGTGGGGATCCACAGTACCTCCTGGAAACACGCTTTATGTCCCCAGCACTCCACAGGGAAGCTTCAATGAGCATGAAACATTCATCCCTAATAAGAACACACTGCAGTAATCACCCTCCTTGTGATGAACAGGTTTTTTCCTGTCTTCTGCCCCCCCCAATAATCATTTAACCAGTTTTCATATCACAGGTTATCAAGAATCCATTTGAATGCTGCAGTTTTCATGTTACGAATCTTGGGTTAAACAATTCTTTCTCAAATAAATACTCCTTTTTCAGTTGGCACCGAAGCTTTTGTTGTTCACAGTAATCAAGCTCCCAGTTGGCTAACCTCTCACCTAACACGACGTCTTCATCTTTCACTTGAACGAAATTTATCATCCATAAGCAAAGACAGAAAATGTGTGAATGTCTAAAGCTTATGTAAATTAAGAGGCTATGCACACCAGTCCTAAAAATAGTAGATAATAACAAGCATTTCTTCAGCATACTATAATTATGGGCCTGCTGTCATCTCTTCTATTCTCTATAAGGTCACAGTTGTACTATACAAAATTTACAGTATATTATCAGTTAAAAACACAATAATTAGCAAGCACGCATCTTCCATCTTCAGCACCAGTGATGAATGTTCACAGTCAAGGCCAAAAAAAAATAAATAAGAAAAGGCACATTGTTTGCTTTATGTGGACAATACACACTTAAATTTAATCATCAACTTCTGCTATCCAGCAGGCAATATTCTTTCGCTATTATAACACTATTTGCCAAGATCAGAGTACACCCTTGGGGTGAATAAGTCCTTAATGAAGAGACAAGGAGCCAAATCTCTCACTATCACACCACTGACATACACTTAAACACATTTCTTTAAACTTCATAATTCTGTATTACTTATTCTAGGATAATGTCCAGGTGAAAAATCCCAGCCATTATTTTGAGCAGTATAATAAGCATTTGCACTTAACATTCAGAATTCATAACTCACAAAATTAGGTGTATTGAGTCTCTCCCACAACATGTCATTTTTTGGCTTTCCTGCATGCTGGAGGTTGGGAAAAGACAAGGGAGGCTGCACCCAGACGGTAAGTCCCACAGCTCCTAGCAAAGACCCCTAAGAGGTTACTCAGCTACCACGTTGTCCCATCCTCTTGGTCTGGCCACTTTAGATTTCCTGTATCATAATGGCTATATTGTTATATTATTAGATCTCCCGTGTTATAACAGCCATTATAACGTGGGAAATCAGCCACCATGTCACCTGTGGTCATTCACAAAACAGGTCCCCTAAAAAAAACACCTTAACAAGAGATCAGGATGGGTGGCCTTTATTCTTTGATGACCAGATTGAGGATTAAAAATCAGTGGAAGGAAGAAAAGAGGACAAAAAGCTTTCTATTGGAAACACGAGCAAATAAAACATTTCCAGATTGTGTATGTTTTGACTGCATTTAAGTCAAATTAAAAACAAAACATCAATGTTTCAACTCTCTCAGCAAACAAATAAAGCCGAGGAAATTCACATTTGTGAACTGACTAAAACACTATCCAATGAGATTAAGAGTCTTGCCATGGATGGAGGAATTTGCTCATTCCACTCACATCCTTTGCCCTGAACCCCTCCGCAGCCGCTGTGGCAGGGATTACCGGTGCTGCAGGGAACCAGCATCCGCCAGGAAAGCTGGAGGAGCCCAGGCTCCAGCAGGCACCAATGCAGCCTTTCATGTCGTGCCAGCGAATCCAAGGCCCAGCTCACAACAACTCTGCCTCCGATTCCTAGGCCTGTCCTAAATTGCCTTTCTCTTGCCATATGTTGCTCTGGGCAGGTCGTGCTCTGCTGGGCTGAGCAGCACTCAAGCTAACAGCCACAGAGACCGCAGAGCCGAGCACCAGCGCAGGATGGAGAGGACCCCTGCAAAGACCCCAGGGCTGGGTACCAAGTGACAGCACGCCCGCATCCCAGATAAGATGAACCACAGCTCAGGCTACATTAAGAAGAACATGGTCAATGAGATCTTGACCAGCCACTGGGCAGAAGGCTGCAAAAGCAAAAGGTTTTGCTGCTGAGTGGTTTTTAAGTCGTGCCAGTGAGGCTGGGAGTGAAGACAGTATCCAATAGCCCACAGAGGTGGGATGTGATGTGGACCAGAAAGGGGGCATCACATCATCAGTATTTAGAAAGCATGCACCCTGCACATGCTTTGGGCTGGCACTGAGGTTCAGAGCACTGCTCAAGGACAGAGTAGGTCATGCACAGGAAGCTCAGTCAAACTGGCTTAAGGCTCAAAACTAAAGATAGTGCTCATACAAGGAGTATCTTTCTAGAGCAGAACAACAGAGCACAGAAAAATACATATTCTTAGGATTTCTTCCAGAACATCCCCTATTCTGTAGGTCCTGTGTGAGAAATGACTTGAGGGCAAATCTGTCTGTGCAGCTCTTGGTGCTTCAGATGGCACAGCCTGCATGCATGAGCAGCCAGAGCACCTCTCCACACCTCTCCTGCATCCAAGCCCTGCCACAAGAGCTTGCTTAGGAAGCCCCCAGCTCTGTAAGCAGAGGCACAGCACTGCCTGTGCCTCCTGGAACCCCACCTGCACTGAGGAGAATCTGCTCTGGTGCAGACGCAGACAGAAGGAGCTCGATGGTTGTGTAAGTTCTATCATCTCACTCATTTTTCCCATTAAACTGATTTTGCTGTTCTAAAGAGCTTGGATTCTCCTCCTGCCCGCACTGGCACTCTGGACACCCTCAACCAACACGTGGACACAGGGATTTGTATAGCTGATCTGACAAGCAGTTCCTACAGTGAGCAGCAGGCATCAGTATCTCTACTCCAAACCTTTAGTGTTGCATACATGGTACACCCTCACCCCTAAAACACAAGCTCTCCCTGCCTTTCCTTCACAGTCAGAGATGTACAGACCATGGGATTCAGAGGTACAGTTTATCCTCCAGGCTCTGCTCATGTTGTTTCTTCAGCCCTCATGTTTTCGTGGGGGGGGATTACTCCTGCTCAGATGCAAGATGCAGTCCCACCATGCTCCCCAAAAGAGTTTGCTGGCTGCTTGCTGCTGGAGACGCTTGTGAAATAGCAGCATCAGTCTGAAAGCTGGTGATAGTTACTACACGGGGAGAAATTAATCAGCCAAAAGAGCAATACAATTGAACAAAGAAATATTGAGTCTCTCTGGTGGTTTTACAGACAATGGAGTAGGTTTGTGCCATTCTGCTCCATGGAAGCCAGGTGTCATTCTTGATGCTTTTAAAATAGCTTTAATGACTTCTAAAAACTTAATTTGAACGTGTTTCAAAGGAGTAATAGTAATGACTGTCACTGCTGTAGGTCATTACCATCAGTTTCTTAAAGCAAGGGTTAAAAACTCTGTCATTTAACTCTTTTATGCACTGGTAGTTGTCTCCAAGGAAAAGAACAAGCCACTATCTGCACACAAAATCACAGAGAACCATGACCATAAGGGAGAGGGTTGCTCTCAAGCCCTTTGGTGTCATCCTGCACACAGGGACAGAAGCCAGGCCATGACAGATGCCTTTCACTGGAGGTGGATGAGATCCTACCTGTGCGCATCCCAAGGTTTTAACCAACCACGTTGCACAGGAGGAAAAAGCTTTACACATCTAAAGACTAGAAGGGGAGCAGAACAACATCTCACTTGTGCTTTCCCCCCTCAGCTGCTGCAGGGGCTGATTCACAGAGTGCTCTATAACAGCAAAGCCAAGCACTTTCCTTTCCCCACGCCTGCCTCTCTCAGCCTGGAGCTAACAAGGACAGCACAGGAGCAGTCGTACCCTCGGGTCCCTTCAGCAAGTGCAGGCCAGCCCCAGGACGACACACCACCCTCTACCCAGCTCCTGGGGTGCCCAGGGTACACAGGGACCCCCTGCCTGTGGGTCAGCCCTGTGCATCACAGGCACAGGCAGGGACACACACACACACGCAAAGGTGGTGGGAAGGAGGGATCTGCCCACCTCTGCTCAGGGGCAAGTCTTCTGCAGCTTAACCACAGAACCACACACAAGTCTGGGAGATCAAGCCTTTCTCTTCAGGTGCTGTGGAGCAGGAGGTGTGATAACTTTGGCCTCAGTGTTAGGGTAGGCTCAGGGCACTGTGGAAATATGAAATAATATGCACAAATGCTTTCTTTTTTAGCACTGTCACACAGAAACTTTGGCCTACCTATGTTCACATGAAAAGAAAAACCTGTGCAGCTGAGCAGAAGGCTCTGTTCTATACAGGGAGTGGGAGTGGGTTTTAAAGCCAAGCTTTGAGGAGACAACACTGGGCACTATGAACCTCCTGACAGCAACATTGCTACCTCCTTGAGCCCAGGTTCCCTCTTCCTCTGGTGGCATCATGCAGCCCAGCCTCATCCCAGATGAGTCCCAAACCCAAAGGCATTACCTGGAGTCAGGACAGGGTGCTCGATGAGCAATGCTCCTGAAGCAAGTGCCATGCAACTGCAGTGCTGGAAGAGAGTCAAATGAGCTTGCCATCCCCGTGTCAGCTGCTGGCTGGTGATCCCTCCCTGACACCCTTCCCCGGAGGACTGCATAGATAAACACCCTCTATTTGAACAAGACCAATGACAGCAAAATTGCCTGCTTGTCTCTAAAAAGACTCCAATAACGTGCACCAAGGGAGAGGCCCATGGTCTGACAGACTACTTCTTCCCCCAGAGCGAAACATAAAAACACATTTCAGCAGCAAGGAGGACACAGTTTGAAGTGCATCCCTAGTTAATTATATCCAAAAGAGTAATAATAAAATAAACTATTAAATTTTAGAACTCCCTCTTTAAAGTATTAAGTATTTTGTTACCATGGTGCAGTTAAGCTGCATACTGAACAACACTTTGAATTGCTTTCTAGGAAGGTAATGCAGAGGTCATCATGAAATGAGATGTTCTAGACAAATCTCGTTCTATATAGGCCTCTAATATTGCACAAACAACACAACTCATAGCTTTACCACAGTGTTGGTTTAAATATCTAATATTTACAGCCAATGTTCATGTGTGAATAGAAAGCACATCTGGGCAGGGGCTGCTCAGGAAGGTCCCACATACAATGGGAGAGCAGGGAACTGACCACTGCTCTTAAGAACAGGGGTTCCATTCTTGGCACAAACGCTGAAGCTAGGTTAAAAACTCCAGTAGCTGACAAGATGCTGGATTATGGGCTGCACCATAGCCCAGAGCCATGGGGAGAACCTGCTTTGGTGCAGCTCTGGCAAACAGCAATCAAAGGCCAAGCGGGAAGAATGTAACAAAAAATGGAGGAGATAAGAGGTGAATGAAGGTTATCACTAAGGAATTTTCTGCCCTTTTCATTTGGCTGATTTAAATATTTGGTTAACGTTTCAAATTAACAACACATGTCATTTGAATACAGGAACACTATAAAATCCCCCTTCCCACGTAAAAAAACCAAACCCAGACCCAAACAGAAACGGAGCAAACTGCAGCAAACACAAAGCAGACAGCAGAGATGTCTGAGTTCCAGGAACAGTGTATCTGTTCCTCTCATCTTTGGTTGATTTCCACACCCTCACATACACCCCACACAGCACTGGCCCCTGACACTACAGACCTGCTCAAGACCCCAGCATGACCAGGGTGGATGGTCTCGCCTGGCTGGACTTGCAGGCAGACACTGAGGTCCCCCAGGCACCTTTACCTTCCACTGGGGAGCACAGGCACTGCGGAACAGAGCCATGATTTCAGTGAGAAACCCCAAACGGGTCAGAGTAACCATGCTAGTGCCCATTTCCCTCCAGTGAAGGGAGCCTAGAAAGCAAGTCTGGACGCAGCTGCACACAGTTAGGTGAGATGAACCCCATGCTTTTCCCAAGAACTTGCTTGGAGAAGTTCATGGATATCCAGTGGCTCTATAATGATATCCAAGACCCACAGGTGTTCGTCCATCCCTGTATAAGACAATGGGTGTCAGACTGGAGGATGGTGAATCTTGGCAGCTCTGTCATCCACAAAGCACAACAGGAACTTCAGCAGTTTCACCTTTTGGCACAGAGACACTAAGAGGAGAACACGCGAAGGAGAAGATGGATTTTATTCCTCAAACAAGCTGCCTCTTTCAGGACATTTGCCAGTTTCCCTTAAGAAAGCTGCTGTCATCTGAGCCATCAATTCAAAAGTTCATTCAACCTCTGGATTGACTGCTACCACCTGAGTTACACTAATGAGCAACTGTGACTTGCAAAACATAGCGACTGCCATGCCCAGAGCTTCCATGAGCCCAGGAGGCTCAGCTCACCCTCCCACTGTAGAGGTACTCAGCACTGCACATGCACAGTGGTCAGCCCACACAGGGCTTTGCCAGCTGAATGAGCCCTATAGACATCTCCCATCTTCCCTGCAGTGTGTTAACTGGACCTCCTCAAAGCGTATGAAGCCTTAGACAACAGACAAGGTTGTGCTCAATAGGACAAGCGCATCAGAGGACAGCACTAGCAACTAGACATGAAATCTGATGTGCTGGAGTGTGAAACTCTCTTGGATTTCCTATGTACATGTGATCTATACATGGGATTGAAGACTGCATTGGCTGGTAACCTCAATAACACAAGAAACGTTAAATTACTGTGAGCAAATCAGGCTTGGACTCTCACTTACACAACTGCTCTGCAGCCCAAAGGCTTGGGGTAGCAGCGGCTGCCCTCGTTCTGGGGTCTGGCCAGCCAAGCCAAGAGACAACAGCAGTTTGTCTCCATGGTGTACAGGGGTCACATTCCCAAATTCCTTCTCCTTCCCTGGAGGCTGTGGCTGCAATTGTTCCCTTGCACCCACAACTCTGCAACTGCTAACCTGGATTTATCCATCCTTGGAAATACAAGTTATTGCAAACAGTGGGGCCTAAGTCCCACCTGCTCCTGGAAGCCCGAAGTCACCAAGCTGTGATTAGAAACATCCAGAGGTGCATTTGTGGGCTACATGACTCAGCATGTCTTTCACATCTAGAAAAGAGAAATGTTTTCTGTAGTTTAACAAGTTATTGAGAGGTCAATCCAGAAAGTGTCTGGTGATAGAAGTACTCAGACATTTCTATTTCATCTCCTATAGGGAGGGTAGGGTAGCTCAGCTCATGGAGACTTACCTCAGGCTATATCTCAGCCTACAAGGGCTCATTTCTGGCTCACTCTTGTTATTTATGTACCACACTGTGCAACATCAGCTTAGGTGTTTTAGAAATACAAGTTTAAAAAGAGATATTTCGTCCTCTTTAAATGTAGGAGGGAAGAGCACATCCCAGACTTCCTAGTGTTCAAGCAAGAGATGAAGAACTCTCAATCAGACGTGCTTTACAGCTGAAATGAGCAGACCATCCATAGGGGAGGAGAAATCATCTTGCTTTGAGGTTTAACGTCATGCAGAGACAAGAGGCAATACTTTCTAAAACATCCTCACTCCTTATACCCAGCATGGCCCCATCCCCAAACACCAACAGCTGGTGGAGGTGACACTATCATTTCAGTATAGACATATACCAGTCACAGCATCATTTCAACCACATCTGCCATCAGTGCTACACAGTAATTCATATCAGAAAGAAACAATTACCTGGGGAAAAGGGCAAAACCAGACTCCTCTAACACAAAGCTAGCAATGCAGGAATTCTACAGTGTCAGAGCAACCAAGTCTCTTGCTCGCTTCCTTTCCCATTCGCTTTTATTCTCCCCTGCCCAGTAGTCCTGATGGTTTTGGGGATGCCTGCACCTGAACCCAATGTAATTGATTACCTAAGCAAGATGAACAGCATCTGATTCCTTATCAGAACAGGTCCATGGCCTCCAAAGAGCTCCAAATGCACAGATCACCTGTGTAATGCTGATCCTTTCACTAAATAATCAAGATTTCTTTCAAATTTGCCTTAATTTTTTAACTTTGATCCTTCTCTGTGAGGAAAGGCACTGCATTCTGCACCCTGAATGCTGTCCACAGCAGAGGTTATGGTGGTCCTTCCAAACATCAGCACATCCCAGTGGACAAACACATGGGACTGAGCACGGATCAAAGACCCACTGATTCCCAGCAAGATTACAGGGGCCAGTGATGCTGCAGGATCAGGCCAACAACCTCCAGCAGAATAAATGTGATGGTTTCTGACTCTTTTCCAAGCCAGTGTTTGTTGGGAAACATCAAAGCCGGTGGAATAGTAGGTGTCCCAAAATGTCTTAATTCAGAGAATTAGTGTTAACCGAGTCTGATTAGCTCCATTTATCTCTAATTAATTACCTTTACCTAATTAGACACCCTGTTTCCAGTAGACATGGAGTCAAGTAGACTAGATTATTAGTGTAGTCATTGTGCCTTTACAAAATCCTGAAATTAATGAAACGTGCAAAAGAATCCACGGCTTTAATTGCACAGGTGTTGCCTTATGGCAAAGCTTTATCATCTGATTACACCAAGGGATTATTAGTGACTTTTTATATAGAGGATGAGCCTGTGAAATGTACCTTAGCAACAGCTCATTAGTTTAGGGTTGTTACTGTATTATTTATTACATCCAGCCTTCCCCATTATCTAGATTGATTCATGGACCTATATTTTCCTCCCCTCTGTGCAGGAAATAAATAAATAAGTGAAGGCTGGCTATTGCTGCCCAGCTGCAACATGAGGGGAAAGCAGAGCCTATTCTCCAGCTACCAATATCCACCCTTTAAAATAAAGCTTTAAAGTTGATTTAAATAAAGCTCTTTTTTTTCCCCCTCCCTCAGCAAGGTAATCAATTCAAGCTTCTGTCAAACTGGAATGCTTTCCACATGCCATCCAAAGAGTTTGGGCTATCTTAAATCTTTTCGGATAAATAAAAATACATTACTGGATTGAAGAATGAAGTACAATATATTTACATCCAAAATAATTATTCCCCCCTGCTATAACTCATCCTTTATGAAATCTATCAGAAATATTTTATTTTGATATTTCTTTTAACTGTTTGATTCTTGGCTACTTCAGGTTTGGAGGGGTTTGACAGAGAGAACTGCCTGAATAATAGAACCAAGACAAACAAAGCCAAACAACAACCTCTGTGTGTTAAGAACCCCTTTCCCCACAGAGGAGCTACTTGCAGCCAAAGTGGAGAAGGCTTGACCTTACCTTTCTGCGTCCTCCTCAGCAACATCCATCCCACTGGACTTGCTAAATATCACTGGTACAACAGTGCCAGTGCTGCCCCGAGCAGAAGAGGCTTCACTGACCAACCAGCAATCCCTAAGCAGCCAGTAAACAAAATGATGAGGAATTGCTTCCCAAGTTATCCAGAATAACACACTATTTCAGTAGTATGTAAAACCTTGCTGTCCACTTACTGCTATATTTAGAAAAGGAAAGTTGAATGATAATTAGTAACAGTTATTATGCATGGTTTGACAACTAAATGGAGCAGCACTCATGACTGTGCAGTGACAAACATGACTATGTAACTTCTCATGTCTGCATTACAGAAAATAAGAATTTTAATCCCAAAATGATGGCTTTAACAGACTTACCATATAATTTTGCAGTGTTTTCCTGGGATTTCATGTAGCACACATGTATAAATGGTGTCATCTTGCAATAAAGACAAGTGTGACTCTGTAAGAGCCTCATATGGGACCTTCAAGCACACACACATGCTCCATAGTAGAAAAGCAGCTGTAGGGTCTCTGATCCACCAAAGGTATGACATTGGCATAGGTGTGAGCCATGTTCCCAAAACTGCTGCCCAACACAACACACATGCTCATTTGATCAATCTAAATCTTTTCTTTAGAGTTATGTCCCAGCAAAACCCATCCCTTGATGGTCTTGAAGAGACTCCATTCCTTTCTGCCTCCCTGGAGCCCCCCAACAGGACATAAAGGATCTCTCTCGCTTGATCCTTGGGGCCATCAGCCAGCTGCCCTCCTCCAAGCAGACTGCATTGGACCATAAAACACATCTGCATCTACCTGCTCACCCACTGTGAAATCCCACTGACCAGCACTTACCTGGAAAGTGAGAAGTGCAGGATTCACCCCTTTCTTGAAAAGCCAGCAGCATGGGCAATCGGGGAGGAGCAAATCTCCTAGATCTTCCTGGAAGGTTTCCACCTTCAGCAGAAACCTTCAGGGAAGATCTGGGAGACTCTCCCCACAATCACCCATGCTGCTGGGCAGCAGGTTATCCAGGAGCTGGCAAGCAGGAAAGCCCAGGCATGAGAGGATAGGAGACCAAACACCACTGAGGACCTTTGATAACTTACATTAGACAGTATCAGAGGTAACACTGGAGGAGTGCTGGCAGCCCCTAGATCCTCTTACACATGCTCTCAGCATCATAGGTGCTGATTAGCTGGACAAGGCATGGGGTCAAAGCCCACTCTCATGCTTGCAGTGTGCTGTGTCCACGTGCCTCAGAAATATTAAGTGATTGTGCTAAAAATATTACCTGTGAGATATTTGTATGGACTTTAAAGTAGGATCCCCAGTTGCATTTACATCTTGATTTGTGATCAGGTCAAACCTTTCTTCCCACACTCCCTGTTGGCTTCCCATCGAATACAGTCAGACTCACGGAACACTGTGTGTGCCTCCAGTGCAGCCACGGAGCCATGCCCAGTGTGCACCAGCGATGCTGGGAAAAGGTTGTTGCTCAGAGCTCTGCTTCTCACACTGGTTTCAAGCACATCTGTACAGAAAACTGTCTTAGGAACAAGAAATTCCCGTGGGATGGAGGGTTCACTCTCTATCTCACCACTTCCTACTCAAAGAACTCTGACCTTCAGTAATGAAAACAAGCAGCACAATAGACAAGAATGAAAAATATTAAATATTTATTTAAAAGACACAAACAGGTTTTCCAGTGGAAGGAAGAGAATTTTATGAAAGAGTTGCTGGTCACATCCCTTAATAGGAGGCAGCCTAGCAACCTGTGGGAGAAGCAGGGCCCTGCCTTGCAAGGGATGGTGAGCAGCAGGAGCACCTTGTGTGTCCCCACAGCCACTTCTAGAAAGTGAGGAAGCAGCCAAGGGCAGACCCAAAAGTAAACACTGCTGCTTCGCCTCTGTGATCTGTTTACTATTTATAAGCCTTGAGTGCTTCCCAAAGGCAGGTATCACACACTACCCACCAGCTAGGAAAGAGGAGCAAGGAGGGAAGGCCACTCACCAAGGTCATCTCTTCATCCTCCAGCTTGCATCCTCTCCCACAAGGCACACTCCTGCCTCTCCCACCAGGTGTCATGTCGAGAGGGACTCACTCTGCTGCTTTTCCCTTTGTCCCCCGGTGGCAGCCATGGGACGGCTGCTGGTCTGCTTGAGAAGCAAGGCCCTGGCACGCTCCTCCTGCCGCTGGCACCAGCCCTTGAGGAACTGGCTGGCACCAGCTGTTGCAGTGAGCTCGGACAGGCTGCCTCCCGTGATCCAAACGCCAACTATTTGGAGGAGCCAGACACCGAGCTGGCAGGTCTAATGGGAGCGTGCAAAGTCAGAGCCGGCTGCCTCCTGCAGGAGCCGGGAGATGGACACAAGCCCTAGGTGACCAATACAGCCTTAGAAAATGAAAACAGACATACAGGCACCAAGCAAGGACAGCAGGGTCTAGGATGGGAGGCACTGTGGCACAAAGTCGCAAAACCACCACATGTTTGAAGTGGATCCAGCAACATGAGATGGGGCAAAGGAGTGTCATGTCATTCCCTAAAGACAGAAATCAGAGTCCGAAGGCTCTCAGGCCCAGGCACCCTTCCCAGCCACAAGGTCCAGTCTAAGCTTCTTCACTTGTTCTTCTGAAAAAGGGAGAGGTCTGAGATATATCAGTTCCCTCACTCATAGAGTCCTTCTGAAATCATCTACACAAAATAGGCCCCATTCAGTGTTTCTACCAGCCTTCTTGACAGGAAGCTCTTGAGGTTTTGTGCTTAGGAGCCTGACCTTGCAGACCTCATGGTAGTAGCTGGAGCTACTGCCAGAGAAGCTGTGGCTGCCCCATCCCTGGCAGTGTTCAAGGTCAGGTCGGACACAGGGGCTTGGAGCAACCTGCTCTAGTGGAAGGTGTCCCTGCCTGTGGCAGGGGGTTGGAACTGGATGAGCTTTAAGGTTCCTTCCAACACAAACCAGTCTGCGATTCTATAGCCCAGGGCTTGGTGTTCCTTCCAGCTGCTCCCTCGGGAGCCCCACAACATGTTGGCTGGGGGGTCGCTGTCATGGTCTAGGTTGAACTGGAGCTTGGACTGTCTATACTTTCTTTGCTGCTAGCTTCAAATTAAAACATCTCTCCTGGTGAAACAACAGCATTAAGCTTGTTTAATGTCCACCCGCAGTTAGCAGCAGAGCTGGCCCTTCTCCAGGGCTG
>NW_009922871.1:0-221 GCF_000696875.1 Nestor notabilis | reverse complement strand
CAGCCACAGAACCACCTCCTCCAGCCCCAGCAGCTTTCCCACCCCACTTCCCAGCTTCCTTTCTCCAGGAATATTTTGCTTTAACTGTACTTCCTCACCTCTTTAATCACGCAGCACCTGGGCACCATGAACAGGCAGACCCGCAGCACTCTCACCTTCCCTGCAAACCCAGGCTCCGGCTTTTGGGGGAGTTCCCTTCTCCTTCCACACCACCACTCCTG
>NW_009922870.1:0-7186 GCF_000696875.1 Nestor notabilis | reverse complement strand
ACCCGCCAGCGCCTGAACACGCATCCAGGGGGAAAAAGGGAGTTGTTATTAACTCCCTTTGAGGAGGGCACCGGGTGGGTCAAGCTTGGAGCCTTTAGCAGTGAGAGGGAGGAGTTTGTCTCGTTGAATGCAACCAAAGCAAAGCCCAGAGGCTTTCCCAGGTTTCTCTGTCAATGAGGCACCCGGATCGTCAGCCCTCTATAAACCCTGTAGAGCTGCTGGAAACCCTCGTGTCTTCAGAGAAGCATGTGCTGAGGGTTTGCTTGGCTTTACTGTAGAGAGCTGTGGGACCAGTGCTCAGTGAGCTACAGCAGAAGGCTGAGAGGCAGCAGTGCCCATGGCAGCCACCAGACCCATCCCTGCCTCTGCTGCAGAGCTCCGGGCTCAGCTGCTGGTGGCACATACTCTGTTTTGTGACACGAGGATTGAATTGGGCCAGATTTTTCCTCCTGCTTTAGGATCCTGGGAGACGCCTCGTCCTCTGTGGCAGCTCCTGCTTGGGACCGGGTCCTGTCTTCTAATAGATAAACCCTCTGGTGCTGTAAGGACAGTGTGTGCTTCTTGCCTGAGGCGCCCCCGTGTCCTCTCTCCACCTGAATGGGTGATCCAGAAAGTATCCGGTGTTCCTGTAGAAAGGAGTTGTGTGGAAGAGGCAAGAGTAGGGTGAAGGCTTTGGGAAACGGCCTCTCCATTTGCTGGCCCCACAGTGGTTGCTGTTGTAGTTGAAGATGTAGACACTCAGCTGAAAGTAAACCCTGGCATTGCCATGTGGGATTTGGCCTGGGAATCTGCAACATGCCTTAGTTTTGGCTTCGGGGATCTTCACAACCTGCAAAGGGGGAGAAATAAAAGGAATGAAACAACTTTATGCTCATAAAGTGCTTCCTGGCCAAGGATTTCCCCCCTGCACGGTGGGGGAGGATTCCTGCTTTGTGTATTTGTGAAGTGAGGTGTGGGGTGAGTGGCCCGAGATCAGCCTGAACCAAAACCAAGCCTCATGTGAAGTCCCTCCTGAGCTTATGGTGAGCTCCTCGTCCTGAAATGCCAGCTGAGGGGCTTTAAAGTGTGAGAATCCTGCTTTTCCCTTGTTAATTCAGTTACAGTTGAGGTAGAAACTTGCTGAGGGGGCTACAGAGGGTGTCCTCGGCATAAATCCTCCTCCAGGGGCTCTGTGTCCATCTGTGCATGAGTGTGCCTTGGAGTGAAGCACTAAAGCAGCCGCTTCCAAGTGCTCCTGCCTGGTTTCTGGGCTGTTTTGGTGTGAATTAATCCAGACTAACAAAGCTTGTCCTGATGATGGGAGAACGTCTGGAGCCCAGGTAGCGGATGCTCTGTTCATCCCTTGGGATGCAAACATGCTGTGGGGCTGCTTAAACTCTCTTCTCTTGGAAGTTCTCCGGGATGGATGGGCTCTGCAGGGGAGGTGGCTGCTCTTGGTGCTGCTTCTCACCCATCTCTGGGCCCAGCTGCAGCCACTGCCTGAGGGGCTTTGACATCAAACCATTCCTCAGCTCGGCTCCAGTAGCCTGAGTAACTTCAGGCACTGAAGGGAGAACCTGGAAGAGCTCAAGGCTCCTGGTTCACTGTTAACAGCTCAGGAGACCTGACTTCATGGACTGTGACTGTCAGTGCCTGGTGTGGGAAGAGCCAACCGAAGTGAGCACACGTGTGTCTCCATCACACGTGTTACCTCTGAGCAGCCAGACCTGGAAGCAAATCCTGTGTTGTCCAGCTATGAGTTAGTGGTGGCCTTGGCAGTGCTGGGGTAAAGGTTGGACTTGATCAGCTTAAAGGTCTTTTCCAACCCAGCTGATGTGATTTTCTGAGGGGTCACTGCAAGGTGGGCTTGAAGCGTGGTGGTGCCAGAAATGAGACCACACTGCAGCAGGCACCTGAGTGGGCTTGAACCCTGTCTTTTCAGGCCCGTGGATCGTGGAGATGAAGACTCAAACGCTGTCTCTGCCACTCCCATGTTGCTGCCTTTGCTTCAGTGTTCTTCGTGTGGTCTCTTCCACAAAGCTGTTTGTGGTCCAGGGGAAATCTGTGCTCCCTGGCAGTGGTCAAGGCCAGGTTGGACACAGGGGCTTGGAGCAACCTGCTCTAGTGGAAGGTGTCCCTGCCCGGGGCAGGGGTTGGAGCTGGAGGAGCTTTAAGGTCCTTTCCAACCCAAACCATTCCATGAATCTGTGGAATGAAGAAGGGTCTTGACCAGAGGGTGGACATAAGTGGGATTCAGTGTGAGGAATAAGCAGGCAGGTCAGAGCTGCTGCCTCTTGTCAGTGGCTGAAGCTGTTGTGCTTCTCATGCCCAACCATTGTGTTGGACCAGGGAAGCTTTTCTCTTCTTCTCAATGCTGCTCCTCCCTTCCTGCTTTGTCCAGAGAGACCCAGCCTCTTACAGACCTCCAGGCTTTGCCAGGACACTGTTTAACCAGACAAAGATGTGATCACCCTGTTAAATTCCCTCTCTGTTTGCTAACCATGCCTTGCCTTTCCTTTCCCAGCTGATTGGTTTGGGTCCCCACCATCCCAAGAAGAAGCAGGACCTAGATAAACTTTATGATCTAAAAGCTAAAGCCCATCAGATTATGAACCAGTTTGGTCCTTCGACCTTGATCAACCTCTCCAACTTCTCCTCGATAAAGCCAGAACCAGCCAGCACCCCCCCTCAGAGCTCCATGGCCAACAGCACCACCGTGGCAAAGATGCCTGGAACGCCCAGCGGAGGAGGACGCCTCAGCCCTGAAAGCAACCAGGTAACTTCAGCCCTGACTTCAGGCCAACAGGGGAGCAGCTCCCAGTGCCTAAAGGGGCCTCTGTCTTATGGGGTGGCATCGCTGCTGACCTGTGTGGGTGCTTGATGGGGAGTCTCTGCTGTGTATCGAGTCTGTTGCTGCCCATCTGGCCCAGGATGTGCCCTGGTGGCCAGGACCTCCCTGGGAATTGTGCCCTTACACAAATAGGGTGTGATGGCACCAGGAAGGGCAGGAGTTTCCCAAGTGTGTCTGGTTCGGCTGACAGATCCATGGGGATAACTTGTATCCATATCCTATAAAATCAAGTGTCCTGCTGTTGCTCAGCAGCAGGATTTCTCCTCCCTGCCATGTTTAGGCTGGGGGACTGCTCCCTTCTGCCCCCGAGTAAGCCCACACTCACAGATCTCTGTGTTTTCCATTGGAAGCACTAAAGCTGATAAGAGCCAGAGCCATGGAAATACTTCCCTTGGGCCCTGAGCACAGATTTAGTCACTGATAGGTTGCTTGCACTTGCTGTCTGCCTCTCAAGGCTTCTAATTCTGCCTTCGTCCCCTCTTGCTTCAGCATTGTAGCACTAGTTGAGTGCAGGAGGCTTATTTATCTTGGCCACCTGCATCCCACTTTCTGTTCAGAGCAACTGCTGGTGCTTGGAAATGGCTCTTGAACACCTACTAGTTCTCATCTCTGCCACTCCTGAACTGATCCTTGTGCCAACATGTGACTTGGGCCTCAGAGGTAGCTGGGGAAGAGGGTTTGGCTAAAGCAGGGCAGTAAATGCCTCCTGTTCTCCCACACTCTCAGGTTTTAACCAAGAAGAAATTGCAGGACCTGGTGCGTGAGGTGGATCCCAACGAGCAGCTGGATGAGGACGTGGAGGAAGTAGGTACCGACCTGTGCCAGGGGCTGCAGAAAGAGCCGATCTGGGCTTTTCCATGGACACTTTGTCTGGAGCAGGGAGGGTTGGTTCACTTTACACTTGTGTGTTCTCATGGTTGCTGCAGCCTTCAACCATCCACATCTGTCTCTGCATCGCAGTGCCAGAAGGGGTTTCAAACAGGAATTGTAGCAAACCCCTTTGAAACGGGAACTTCTGAGGGCTCATTTTCATACTTGGTGCATAACTTCAGCTGCTCAGTACTGAGAAAACTGGTTGTTGTCCTTGTCCTGCCACAGATGCTGCTGCAAATCGCTGATGACTTCATCGAGAGCGTGGTGACAGCGGCCTGTCAGCTCGCACGGCACCGCAAGTCCAACACCCTGGAAGTGAAGGATGTGCAGTTACATCTTGGTGAGTGATTTTGTGTTTGATTGCGGAGAATCCTGGACTGGTTCATTTTGGAAGGGACCTTAAAGCTCCTCCAACTCCAGCCCCTGCCACGGGCAGGGACACCTTCCACTAGAGCAGGTTGCTCCAAGCCCCTGTGTCCAACCTGGCCTTGAACACTGCCAGGGATGGGGCAGCCACAGCTTCTCTGGGCACCCTGTGCCAGCGCCTCAGCACCCTCACAGGGAAGAGCTTCTGCCTCAGAGCTCATCTCAGTCTCCCCTCTGGCAGGTTCAAGCCATTGCCCTTGTCCTGTCCCTCCATCCCTTGTCCAAAGCCCCTCTCCAGGTTTCCTGTAGCCCCTTTAGGCACTGGAGCTGCTCTAAGGTCTCCCCTTCAGGAGCCTTCTCTTCTCCAGCTGCCCCAGCCCAGCTCTCTCAGCCTGGCTCCAGAGCAGAGCTGCTCCAGCCCTCGCAGCAGCTCCAGGGCCTCCTCTGGACTTGCTCCAACGACTCCACATCCCTCTCATGTTGGGGGCTCCCTTTCATAGCTGGTGTGTGGATCCCCAGCACGTCTCTAGGACTGCTGTGCTCTCAGGACATTTCCAATGATGAGGCTGCTCTTGCAGTGAGCAGTTGGGGCAGAGCTGACCTGTGCTCTCTCGTCTAGAGCGTCAGTGGAACATGTGGATCCCAGGCTTTGGTTCTGAAGAGATCAGGCCCTACAAGAAAGCCTGCACTACAGAAGCTCACAAACAGGTGAGGAGCCAAAGGCACAAGTGTGATATAGGGCGGGATGGTCTTGGACTCGTGGCACGATGTGAATTTGTGGCCTCTTCCAAGTGCTTTGAACTTGAAATCACTTCCAGAGGCTCCTCGTTCTGTTTCTGCAGAGAGTGTTGGTGTTGCTTGGGCTCCTCTGTGGTGCTGCGGTGCTGGCTGTGCCGAGGAGAAGCAGCAGCACTTGCTGTCTGAAGGGTAGCCTGGCTTAGAAGGGTTAAAAAACAGCTGAGGGCATCAGGCAGTGCCTTGTGAGCTGCTCCCTTGCAGGAGCTGGCCTGAGCTTTCAGTGCAGGTTGGAGCTGAGCAGCTCTGGGGGCTTTTCCTCCCTTAATTCTGCTCTAATTGCATCAGGACATTGGGTTTTAAGTGCATGGTCAGAGCTGGGGGAGGAGCTGCCTCACAGGAGCTGCTGGATGATTCCCATAGGATCACAGCATCACCGAGTGCTTTATGTTGGAAGGGACCTTAAAGCTCTTCCAGCTCCAACCCCTGCCATGGACAGGGACACCTTCCACTAGAGCAGGTTGCTCCAAGCCCCTGTGTCCAACCTGGCCTTGAACACTGCCAGGGATGGGGCAGCCACAGCTCCTCTGGGCACCCTGGGCCAGTGTCCCACCACCCTCACAGGGAAGAGCTTCTGCCTCAGAGCTCATCTCAGTCTCCCCTCTGGCAGGTTAAAGCCATTCCCCTTGGCCTGTCCCTACATCCCTTGTCCAAAGCCCCTCTCCAGGTCTCCTGTAGGCAATTTTGTATCTCCCCTCCTAAGGCTCTGGCAGTAACTGCTGGGCAGAGACAGGAGCCCCTGAGCTGGGATCTGATCCCTGCAATCCCCATCCCTCACAGCACCCATTTCCCATGCTGAGGAGCACAGGCACTTCCTTTGCCTCTGGCTCCCACTTGGGACCCCATTAAGATTCAAGCAGACTTGCCAGACCTGTGTGGGAGCAGGTCAGGCAGCGCATGTCCCGAGGGAACCCCAGACACCCCATTCCAGGCTGCTCTGCAGGAACCTCCTCCCAGGCACTCGCCTTCCCAAGGATCTTCTCTTTGTCTTGCAGAGAATGGCGCTGATCCGCAAAACTACCAAGAAATAACCCTGGGCTGAGCCGGGAGGGAGAAGCCGCGTGTGTTTGGGATCTGCCTCCGCTGGAGCCCCCCCAGCACCACCCCTGGGGTCGGGGGTTTAATGCTCTACAGAGAAACATCGAGTTTTCCTTCATGGTGCAGCAATACCTTGACTTGCTGAGGAGATTCTGCCAAACCCATTCTCCAGCCCCTTCCTCCCGCGACGGGTCTCAAAAACAAAGACTCTTTGTGACTTGAAAGGGGGTTTATCCTATCGGTGATTATCCAGGGGACAGAGCGTTTGATCTTGTGTGGGACAGTATTAGAAGCATCTGTAGAAGTTTTCGTTCCCTCCCTCCTGCCCCAGTACTTTGTAATGTCAGTGTTTCTATAAAGACTTGCCTTCGTTTTACAGGAATAAAGAAGTTATTAATCTAAAGCTGTGGCTCTGGTGCTCTGCTGCTGTGTGCAGAGAGAAAGGGGCAGCAGCTCCAGCACCTGGGTTTGGCTGTGGTGCTGCTCTGGGGCAAGATCCCCTTGCCCCTGGGGTTGTTAGAGGGAGGGGAAGGGGTTGGGCTGGTCTCTGCTGTGTGGATGGAGCTGGGCAGGTGCTGTCCCCTCCTGCCTTCAGCCCAAGGTGAGGGGTTTGCCTGTGGCTTGGACGTTTGGATCGTAGGATGTGGTGACTGAGGATGAGCAATGGAGGTGAGTTTGGGTCCCAGCTTGGGGTGCGCTGGAGGAGCTGCTGGTCATGGCCCTCTGAGCATGGAGTGGAGCAGCTCTGTGTGAATGGCTTGGGCAGTAAAAGGGGGTTCAGATGAGTTGGGGTTGGTGACACCCCCAGGGGATAGGGGCAGCTTCAGAACAGTGTGTGAGGATGTGGTGACTGAGGATGAGCAATGGAGGTGAGTTTGGGTCCCAGCTTGGGGTGCGCTGGAGGAGCTGCTGGTCATGGCCCTCTGAGCATGGAGTGGAGCAGCTCTGTGTGAATGGCTTGGGCAGTAAAAGGGGGTTCAGATGAGTTGGGGTTGGTGACACCCCCAGGGGATAGGGGCAGCTTCAGAACAGTGTGTGGAAAGCAGAGGATATGGGTGACACCCACCACTGCCCCATCCTGCCCCTTCCCACTCACACACAGGCAGGAGAAGCGCTGAACAGGGGTGTTTAATGTGCTCCTGTGCCCCACTGCGGGCAGCACCGCGCGGGTCCCAGTGCCCACCTCTAGCACGAGCAGCTCCTCCACTTCTCCTCCAGCTCCGGGGCCTGGAGCGGCGCTGGCAGCGGGACGCTGCTCTTGACCCCATCCCAGGCCTCGGTGGC
>NW_009922869.1:0-8794 GCF_000696875.1 Nestor notabilis | reverse complement strand
ACCCGGCTCCTTGGACAGAGCCGCGCCGCGGGTGGGACTCAGTCCTGCCCCTCGGTGCTACGGGAGGGAGCCTCTGCAACAAGTACGATTCTGTAGAGGTGTGTGGTATTGCGATGCCTTTGAAATCATCCCCAGCCCATCAGAAAACGGCTCTCCAAAAAACCCGACTGCTTTTCTGAGAAGGGGTCTGGATGTGCTGGATGCGAGGCCATTCCCCGTTTAGATGGGAAACAAAGCAAAAGCAAGACAGATGGGACGTTCATGTGTGGGCGAGCACAGCCGAGGTGTGCAGTTCTTGCTAATTCAACTGCATTAGAAAACTGCACTTTGATGAGCAGCAGCGGTTGCTGCTGAGCAGCTTTTCTCCTCTTGGCAGGGGTTGACAGCCCCTTGGGAAGGGTCCTCATGCTCAGAGCTCAGAGGTGACTGCCCATGTGCAGTAGGGCAGGACAGCCTGACACCCCTCTGGATGTTCATCGGGTCAAGCTGTTTGTGATCATCTTGTTTTCTGAGGGTTGAGAACAGGCTTGCAAAGGCAAGGCAGCAGAGCAAGGCTGTGCAGCTGCCAGGGACCGGAATGCTGAGTAATGAAGAGGAGAAGGTGGTTTAGTTTGTACGAAAACCAACTGATAATTGGTAGGAGCCTGCCCAAGAAGTATCATGTATTTTCACCAAAGGATGCCCAAAGATCTGTATCTTCTTTGTAACTGAAGCTGGCAAAACCTATCTCTCAACCTTTCCAGAGCTCCTGGACTTGAAATTAAGGTAATGTATCAGGCATAAAAATGCCTCAGTAAGTATTGCTTAAAACCAACAAAAGATGAGAGGCTCCTGGGGCTGAAATTGATAAAGGAACAAAAGACGCTTCAGTTTGTGACTCAAAGAAACCTCAGGAGTACTGTGGTTTAGTCTCTGGGCGTTCCCCTGCACTCCTGATCCCCTGTGCATTGACTGCACATTAACTGCAGCTTTCCTCCCACCCGTCCACATCAGAAAACACGTTGCTATTGTTTATTGCTGGGGGCAGGCTCATTTAGTGTCCTTCCCCTTCTTCCCCAATACATGAACTTGAGGTGGGACACTGGTGCAGAGGAGATGAGACTGGCAGGCAAGCAATGAGAGCATCAAGGAGAACAGAACAACTGAAATACTGAGACTGGGGCTGTGTCCTGTGGCATCAGTGCTTGCTTTTGGTCAACAGATTTGAGGTGGGTAATTTGGCTTACAGGAATGCTAAAGGCACATCCCATTCCTGCAGCTATAGGGAAGCACTCCTGGCACCTACAGCTGGGCTAGCTCCATAACCACCTGCTGGGCACACAACTGTGGGCACACCAGCCCCAAATAAGTGCTTGCTCAAGAGTACAGTGTGGGTGTCCTCACTACACTATATGTAAGGACCAGGTGAGGGAACATACACAAGATTTGAGCCAGTAGGTTAAATGTGTCCCCCCCGAAAAGCTCTTGGGGCCCCCAGTAGGTCTCAAGGAAATGGGTAGAAAGAACAAGAACAGATAGACATCATGACACTGCAGGGGCACCTGAGGACCTGGAATAGGCACACCTCATGCAGGAAATCCCAGTGTCTTTGTGAAAGGGTGTGGTGGAGACATGCTGTGGGCCAAGTGACAGGGGAATAGTCACAAATCTGGTTTGCCAAGTACTAGGAAAACTAAAATGGCTTCAGGAGCATCTCCTCTGGCACAGATCCTCAGGTTACTCATGCAGCAGGACATGGCACAGGGTCAGATGTTAGAGAAGCTTGAATACAGAGGTACACACATGTGACTGAAGCCAGTGGCTAGGAAAGGCTGGCATGAGCAAGTCACATAAAACAAGGCTTCTGGGACTGGGTTCAAATGTAATGGAGCACATCGAGACCACAGATGAACAAAGCACCTCCTCCTGCCAGGTTCACTCTGCCTACCTTTTGGGGGACATCTGCAAGATAGCTTAAAAGCAAACTCAAATCCATATGTGCTCTGATAAAGGATATGCAAAAGTCAGAGAGCTGATTGATAGATCTGTAATGAAGTACCCATGCCTTTTTATGGAATCATAGACAATTATTCCAATCTGAGGACTAAAACTAGAGTTGAATATAAATTACATTTATAAATTTTTTTGTAAATTACATTTATTGGAAAAAACCATTAACAACAAAAACAATTGCTTTCTCACTGTCCTTGTGGTTCATATTTCTGATATCAAGTTCCCTTTCCTCAAAGGCACTTGATGTTTGCACTGGGTTTGCATGGCACAGGTACCCCCAGGCACAAATGCAGAGCTGATAGAGCCCAGAGTTGACAAGTGCTGTTGGTATGAAAGGACTTTTAACCATTCTGACCTTTGTCAAGAGGTGGTTCTCACGCACAGGCAATAAGCACATAAGCCGACATCATAGGGCCCACTTCCTATTCATCCTGTGGCACTTTCTGATTGCTTTTAAACTTAAACAAGATCGTATTTGTACAATCAAAACCAGGAACTTGAGGCCAGATGGTGCCCACAGACTCCTCAGGTGTTTGCAGATAGGTCCTGAGCATCACTGTCAAGTAAGCTCTCTCATTTCCCTCCTCAGGGCAGCACAGGACGGAGGAGTTCCAGAAGGTGAACATGCTGATGAAGGTGCCTGCACTGAGGGATGGTTCTTTCACCTTATCAGAGAGGTGAGGTTCAAATAAGCTCTACCCCCTACTGCAGTATTGTTTACCCTAATGCTTAGATTCTGCCAGTGCACTGTGCGTTCGCTGGTCAAGTCAGCACAAACTTGTGTGCTGTGCCTTACTAACATTTGTGTGTCCTGCACTTCTACCTGACTCAGATCAGGTTTGTATTGCTGCTGGTCCAGCAGCACACAACCTGGGGGAGAAGAAAGGACAAGGTGTTTTAATCTTGGATTATCAGCTCATGGCTATGTCTTGCTCACTGGGCAGCATTGCAATCCTCCTGTACATGGTCCGGAAATTCAAGACTCCTGATCACTGGTACCCATCCGACCTGCAGAAAAGGGCTAGGGTTGATGAGTACCTGTCATGGCAGCACATCAACATCCGTGGGAAGGGGAGCAAGGTGTTCTTAACAAAGGTAAGATATTATATACCAAAAACTAAGAGCTGTGAGTGCAATGGCCCTTCTGTGTGCAGGGCCCTTCGGAGCAAACATACAAGCCAGGTGACAGGAACAAAACATCTTGAACTGACTTGGCTGCTTTGCCGAGCCTAACTGAAGTGGCCCAAATCCTTCTTGGTGCAGCCACAGCTCTGTGAGGTGCAGAACAAACCTGTGCTGGGTGAGCAGCTGTCCCCAGGCACAGCTCACTGTCTGCTGCCCAGCATCATGGAAAGAACAAAACTCACATTGGAAAACAAGATGCAGTTGCTTGCAGATGATGCAGCCTTCCCTTGAGAGGAGACTCTCGTGGTTGAAATTTCAGACTTTCTAGGGAGGAGACAAGAACAGCCAGGAAGTAATGACAGACATTAATGTTAATCTGCCAGAGGAGATCAGTGGTACCAGTTGTTCTAGTGCATGGCTGGTGAGGGGTCCTCAGAAGTGGCAGCGAGAATCTGTGGATGAAGTTTGTAGATATACATGTGAAAAGGAGCTTGTTTCTCCTCCCTGCCAGGTGCTGCTGCCTCTCCTCACAGGCAAGCCACTTCCTCCAGAGAAACTGGAAGGTGTCATTGAAGAGCTGAATGTTGTCCTGAAGCAGTTTGAGGAGAAGTTCTTGCAGGACAAGCCCTTCATCGCAGGCAGTGAGATCTCCCTGGCGGACCTCATAGCACTGGTGGAGCTCATGCAGGTGAGCACCAAACCCAGCACTGCTGGTTGTGTACAATGGGATGTGAGCAGGCCAGGTACCACCACCTCTTTATTGGCAGATCTTTCTCTCTGCAGTTAACTCTTTAGTGGAGTTAAGTCTTCTTCCTTTTTAACTTTGACCATAATTTGCCAGGGAACACCTGCTTTGACAGGACAGTTCTCCCTGTAGTAGTATGGACAAAATTCCTCAGAAAGATAAATCATAAACTAACAAGGAGAACTACAGGTGTTTGAAAGTGACATGTTGACCTCTGTTCCACATTAGGCAGTTCCTGGGTTAGCTTTCACTGCATGTCCCAGGGAACAGCAGCTGCTGGGTTGACACCACTTGTTTCCTATGAGCTAAGAACCAGAGCTGAGCTCCATCCGATGTGACAAGCATCTACTGCCTTGAGCCAAAAGCATCTGTGCTTCATTGTGGTCCCACTCCTGTCAGTGGTTGTTTGACTCACTCCTGGGTTCTCTTGCTGTCTCTCTGCAGCCTGTAGGTGCTGGCTACGACCTCTTTGAGGAGAGGCCAAAGCTATCAGCGTGGCGTAGGCGGGTGGAAGAGGCAGTGGGGAAGCAGCTCTTCCAGGAAGCACATGAAGGGATCTTGAATGCCAAGAACTTGACCGCTGATAAGTTTGCACCTGAACTGCTGGAGCATTTCAAGCACCAGTTCTTAAAGCAGGACAGCCTGAATTAGGGGATTATGCTCTAAGTAAAATGGATTGTTTTGTGCAGACTTATGGTAGTAGTTTAGCATTTCTTCTAAAAAAATCATACAGAAACACCATTCCACAGAACGCATTTCAGTCACAGCCCTCCTGCAACTCTGAAGGGAAGAAAACTACATCTCAGGCTGCAGTGAGCTTTCTCCTCTTGACCGTTACAGGCTTTTCTTTCATGCTCCAACACGACTGGATCTGCTTGAGGGCAGAGGTGGTGATTCAGTCTGCTGGGAACTGGGGCCAGTCAGAATGGCCTTTTCCATTCCTGTTTTGAGTTTTCCAGGCCACAGCACTATAGAAAGGGCAAAGGTTTACTGAGGCTATGGCAGAACAGATCCGTCTGAGACAAGAAAAATCATTGTAGAAAATGGCTTTCACTTTGCCACACACTCAGCTGTAAGATTTTTGCTCTTTTAAAGAGGCAGGTCAGGACCTGGCCTTTGATGAGGACCCTGCCAAGGGTCCTTGAGCCACCAGAGGCTGCTGTGTCACCCACGGGAGCAAAGGGACACAGCATCTCAGAGCAGGGGGCTGTGCAGGTATCCAAGTGAGGCCTCCAGCTTCTGGGAATGATGGGGTTGGTTCTGTAAAGAAAGGTGCATAACCACAGACTCTTGCAGTACAAACAACAGCCTGCACAGCTGCTTTTCTAGGTGAAGCTGTTGCCAAGCACAGTCCCCCTCTGCAAACCATACCAAGTGCTCTGTCCTTGCCCCAGAACAGCTTTGTAACCCCAACAGATGCCATCGAAGCCAGTATCTCTCCACTGATGAGTGCTGCTGAGGCTGGTCCAGCACTGGTGGCAGAGGAAGCTGTGCTGGACAGTCCCAGGGTGAGCAGGGTGCCCAGTATAGGAGCTGAGTTACTCTTCTGTCAAGTTAGATTCTCCAGTGAAGTTGATGGTCACACTTGCCACGTGTTGTAGCTGGATTTGTGATCAGGATTGGGAAGGAAGCATCCACTGAGTCATCTTCCACACCTGGGCAGCCTCTCGCCTTTGTTTGTCCCTTTGTACCTTCCTGTCCTCCTGTCGCTGTGACCTTCCATTTCCAGGTATGAGCCATGAGGGTTCCAGCTTGCACAATTGGGGTTTGTCTTCCTCCATGTTAAGCTTCCAGGTGGAAGTCTCTTTGTCTCTGCTGGCTGGTTACACCATCCACAGAGGTGGCTGCATAGAATGCTGGGTGTGAGATGTCAGTCATCTTAAGGCAAGACTGTATGGCTGCTTTAGCAGCTTTAGGAACAGACATTACAAGCTGGCGTTCATTGTGTCTGTTTATGTTGTACTGTCAACCACTATTTCCTCTGTAACCGCAGCTTACCGCAGTCACCATCTGGGCTGCTGCACCACTGGAATAACAGCGGTCCTCCCTCGCTGCCTCAGCCAAGCTGCCTCAGCCAAACTGCCCAGCCCTGCTGCACTCTCCTGTTGGCACATTTGTGCTTTGCCTAACCAGATTCCTGACCTTTTCCCATTCTTGCTGAAAGCAAACTTCCTGCCAGCAGAATAAACACCTCACACAGCTGTGCAAGTAGAAGCAGAGAAATAATCTGAGACTAATTCACAGAGTGCTAATCTTGGCAAACCTCAAACTGGGCTTGGTAGCAGAGCCTTTCTTGATACACATCTCCCTCCAGAATCTTGATAGAGCTGCTGTGTGTGCAAAAGCACTGCATGAGCCAGAGCACATAAAATGCTTTTTTTCTTCTCCATGATACTTGTAGCACAAGACCTCCATGTAAGAGAGTCTTGAGCCAATTTTCTGCTTAATTAATAAGGCAAAAGTTCTTTAAACATCACTCACTGTGTGCTCTTGCAAGGACAGCTGCCATCAAAACCAAGTTGGAACTACATTCTGAACTCATTGTCTGGTGCTGCTCCGCTGCCAGTGTCCCAAAGGATAAACACACCTTGCTCCAGCATGGTCATGGTGACAGGAGGAGATTTTAAACTGTTTTTCCCATAACGTTCCCTGTCTGCTCCAAGCCCACCTGAGTTCCGATGAAGCTGTGTGCAGTGACTGGTGGCATTTTGGGCCCTTCTGTGCACGCAGGACAAAGCATCCCCAGATTAGCTCGGTGGATGACAACAGAATTGTACACAAATCTGCCTTGCTGGCTTTTTCAACCTAAACCATGAAGCTAAAGCATCTTGTCCTTGTGCTTTGCCTTTTGCCATCCCTCCACCTCCCCCATTTTGTTCATTTGTGTCATTTGATCTTAGCTGGTTCCAGCTCCTATAGACTGGAAGACCCAAGAGCTCCCTGCCAAAGCCCAATGAGCTGTGCAAGAGTTTTGCCTTGTCTCAATGCAAGGTCTGTTTGGTGTCCACTCCCTTTCACTTGAATATGGAGAGTCACCAGTTTAATGTGCTGTTCTGATTCAATTTCTTCAATTCTTGCCAGGAGCTCTTTGGAAATAGGTGAGAGTCTGTGCTTTCTAGAATAAAATGAAGCTGGGATACACAAAATGGGAGGAATGTTTAAAAAACAGGTAGAAAGTCTGTGACCTTTTCTAAATGATTAAAATAAACTGCAAATCTTACTGTGTTTTTCTGTGTCGGTCCTGTTTCCGAAAAGCTGATAAAGAAAGGCCAGAGAAACAGCCTTTGAGGTGAGGGAGCCAAATGAAAACAGAGTGCTAGAAGCACTAGCCTAGAGCCAGGAATAATGCAGTCAAATACCATATAACATGACCAGATGAAAACACCTCTTTGGGTGTGTGGGCTGTGCAGTGCCCACACTGCGCTGGAGGAAAACTTGAGGAAGGAACATTTCCAGGAGGCACGTGAGAAGATCTTTGAAGTCCAGACAGGACTGATGGATCAACTGAACCATAAATACAGGAGCAAAGCGAACTTACAGCTGCTAATCTTGCTACCACCTCTGAGCTCAACAAACTTTTCCCAGTGATATCTCAGAAAAGGGACTTGTGACCATTCTGAAGCACAAAGACTTCTTGAGCTGTTACCTATGCAGAGCCACATTCCTGATCCTTTTCTCCATTCCCTTAACATCTGAGATTTCTTTGCACTGAAGAAATTTTACATGAACTCAAGAACATGCCACAGTACAAGCCTTCACCTCCAGTGTGTTGGTGCTTGTGTGGGAGCTCTAGAGGGTAAACTGCACAGGGAACTGAGGGGTACACAGCCCCTCTCCTGTTCTGGCCAAGGAACTGAAAAACTCTTACACACAGTCCTGAATCTGAACAATGACCCTGAATATAGGTGTGTGGTGCAGCAGGTCCAATACTTCATGTCGAGACACAGCTTGTTCATTTTAGCAGGCTCTGGCAGACTGAACAGTCTAACACAGTAAGCCCCATTCCTAAGGAGTTCTCAGAGCTGCAGTCTTGTCCAAGAGGCATAAAAGGAAGCACCTGAAAGTGTTCATTTGTAATGTATCCAGTCAACAAGCTCCCAGCTCAGTGTCCAAGCCTTTTCACCACCCCTTGTAATGATCCTTCAAAAGAGCAGCTGACCCTCCAAGTTCCCTCTACCTGAGGTTCCTGTGGCTCTTTCCAAGGCTTTGTGCATGATGTACCAGCTCTCCGGCACAGTGCTGATAAAAAGGTGTCAGCTGAGCCGAGGTGGGTTTGACTGGGGGTGACTTTGCTCTGAGTGCTCAACCCGTGTGTCACCTTCCCCAGATCACACAGCTCTGAAACGCTGTGTGCTCTGTGGAGGGGATTGAGTTCAGTCTGCACTTCTTCATTTCTTGTCCATTTGTGTGGAAATCTGAAATGAGATAAATACCTGGGAGAGAGGAAAGTCACTTCACTGCCAGTGTGCAGGGATAGTGCCCACAGAGATGTCCTTCAGGTGTCAATTTACAGCACTGGGCAGAGACTACATGGCCAAAGAATTATCTTCTGAACAGAAAACCATGCTGAGATCTAGCGGAGTGAGATGAATGCTGACTTAGAGGATGTTGTGCAAGGGCCCTGTTTGCAGTGTGACACATCCCCACAGGACCTCGTTAGAAAACAAGCATTTACCCTGTGAGAGCCATGGTGGGATGCTGTAGGTGAGAGCGGCCTCCCGACTGCTGTGGCATCAGCCAAGGCTGGCGAGGGGAATAACAGCCCCTTTCCCTCAGTGATTAGCACCAACCTCTCCTTTGAGGCTGCTAATTTAACATTGCTTGTAAGTTGCCATTACTCCTGTTACCTTCTCCTGAAGCACACAGCCCCAGCTCTAGGGTGGCCAGGGCTGCCTAATGCTGTGGCAGGGGGAACCCTGTGCGTGTCCCACT
>NW_009922868.1:69306-72488 GCF_000696875.1 Nestor notabilis | reverse complement strand
CCAACCCTAACTATTCTAGGATTCTATGATAAGTCCTTATAGCCTCTCCAGCCCCAGACCAACCACAGAGTGAGCTCAGAGCATCCCAGGCACGTAAGGGCTGCTGCAGTCAGTGAGCCAATGCAAACCAGCCATCTCTTCATGCACATCAGTCTGCTGCTCACTCGTGAGCTTTAGAAACGCTAAGATGGACACAGAACAAATCATGGGCTGTCATGTAGTTATTTCTCTTTTCTTGACTACTCAACAAATGCTGCCTTCTGTTGTCTACCACCCATGTAGGACTGGTGAAGCTCCAGAGACCTAAGCAGCAGCACTCATCTCATCTGCTTGGCTCAGTAGTTAGAAGTCAGGTTGACTATATGCAGAGCTGTGGAGACAAGGTCTTAGAAATCACACCACAGACCCTCAGCCAGCTTAATTCGGTGTTTCAGCCCCTGGAAAAACCTATAGGAAGGGAAATACATGGGAAAATCTGACCAAGTTGCTGTGTTTGGCTGCTGGCATGTACTTTCTTCACTGATCTTCTAAACCAAAGCTCCTGTCCAGGATCAATGCTGTTTTCTGATGAAACTGCTCAGAGTTGGGATGCAGGCCATGCTTTTGCTTGGTCTGAGGACCCCACTGGACACTATATCACTGATCTGGAGCTCCCAGTGGGGATCTGAAGGTGTGCCCAGCTCTGTGCTGGTATCTGCCAAGCCAAACGTTCTGGGAGCAAGCAGTGTACATGCAAAGGCTGCAGGGCAGCCTGGCCCCTCGCAGGTAAGCAGAGCTAGCTGAGGGGCTGGTGGTCACCTCAGATGCCAGCCCCTGCAGGAGTCATCTAAGGTAGGGTTGGACATCGAGTATCTTTCGCACTGATGATCAGTCCAAGAGTAACGGGGTCAATGCTGTTCCTGGTAGCAAACGCACAGGCACAGTTGTGAGAGCGGGTGTGAGAACAGCTTGCGACAGTCTGTTTTCGCCAGCTTGGAGGTGAAGTGGTAGCTAGCTGTTAGGAAACCCACTTATTGAAGAACAAACTGATTGCAGAACAGCTTGCTTGACCCAGACTCACAAAGAAGCTTACTGCCTTGCCGTGGTTTTCTGGCTCCCCCTGAGAGACTGCACTAGGAAAGCAAGATCTGCCTGGCATCTGCTTTGTGCAGAGGGAGCAGGTGAAGACCTTTCCATCAGTTCAATCATGATGCTTTGCCATTTTGACTGCTATATGTCTGGATATGACAAAGACATTGAGGAAGTCACCCAGACCTGGACAGAGCTGCATGAAGCACATCTCAGCATCATCATAAGCAAGATTCATCCTACTCCAGGAACAGTTGCAGTCGCTGTGTAGGAGGTACCAGTTGCTGAGAAACCACCTCCTCACCATGTAGTCTGCAAATGAGAGTTATTCTGAGATACTTTACCTAATGGTCTTCATCGTACAAGTGAATACCTACTAGAAAAAATGACTGTACTGGATACAAAGCTTCTGGCTACCCCAACTGCTACTTCTGTTCCTGCTATTGGAACTCCGTGGCTGGAGCTCTGCAATCGAAACCAATTTTTGCTTCTCCATCTTGCTTTTCTTGCTTCTTCAAATTAGTAGAGTGGTTGTGTGCTTTCAATGGAACTGCCCAGAGAAAAAGACAACCCATTTTTCCCCATTAGCTCTGCAGTGTATAGGAGCCAGTCCTGGAGTGAGGTATCGCCTCAGCTTCCCTCCAGCTGGTTCTTAAGGAAAAGTATGGAGAGGGTAGAGCTGAAGTTTTGTTCTCCACATGCTTCATTTTGCATGCTCCTTCACAAAGGCAATAGGGTAAAGCAAATGCGTCTTGATAGCCTTACCCAGATGAGTTATCGTCTTGGCAGTTTATCCCCTGTTTCCCTTCATGGGTAGCTGCTTCCCTCAGAGGGAGGGATGAGAAGTCTTGATTCATGCAGGCAGGCAATGCTAGATGAAACATCAGATCATGGTGACACAGACAGGACTCTCCTGGCCTTCTGTCCCACAGCCTCCCACAACCATGGCTTGCTCTATGATGGAAAACTGCTTGGAAGCCATGCCAAGGCACCCATTTAGTCACAGCACTAAGATGGATCTGCCCAGACATTCTCCCTTCTACTTTTTTAGGTAAAAAGCTATTTAAGCTACTAAACCTGGCTTTTGGAGAACTACAATAATTAGCTGTTTCAATGGATAAGATTCAAAATGACTGGGCCAAACAGAACAGAAATTAAACAAGGTTTGCATATAACCACCCCCTGTCTGTAGATGGGTAATTGCTCCAGCTAACACTGCCCAGTCCCTTCCCTGTGCCTGCTATTCACAGACCAGAAATGTGACTCTGGCCTGGTCCAAACTCTTCCCATCCATGCTTCCAGCTCTTGCAGCATCCTGCCACATGCTGTATTCTGATCCATTCCCTGAGCAGATCTGTTACCCCCCCAGGCATAGGCATACTCTCCCTCCTCCCTAACTGTCTCAAGGAGCATGGCACGTGGGATTGCAGAGAGTGACACTGTCCAGTATCCACATCTTAACTGCACAAGGCAGCTGTCGCTGGTGCAAAGCCTCCAGTTTGCATCCTGCATGGGCTGGCCCCATTCAGAAATGATCTGAGCTGAAGGGAAAGTGGAAGCATTGCAGAAAGATGCAGTGTTCTCCTGCCTCAAATAACCATCAGCCTCTTGGTGGCTTTATAGATACCACACATATGTAGCACACCAGCTTTGCAGTCTCAGCCTAGGACTGGCCATGCTGGCAAAGTCAGAGGGCTGGTGTGCTGCTGTGGCATGCCCATGGGGTGTCCGTGTGTCAGGCACTGGTGGGGCTAGGCTGCCTTTCAGCAAGAAGATGAGCATATGAGGACCAAGCAGCACATGCTGCTGTGCGGACAGAGGGGCCAGGGTGACCCTGCCACTTTGCCTTCAGCCTAGCAAAACCTCCAAGAGTGCAAGTAGGAATGGAGCTGTGCAGGTCCTGGAGGCTACGTAACACTTCTGACTCCAACACAGAGTGACTCCAACACAGAGTGACTCCTGGGACAGAAACCTGAATCTGGATTAAAACCTTGAACTGAAGCCTGTCTTTGGGGCTGAGCATGTTTTGCACATTTCAATACCTTGGTTATAACATCCATCCATCCATCAATCCATCTCACCCCATGCCCTTTCTCCCATTTCTCCTCTCTTGC
>NW_009922868.1:52226-69296 GCF_000696875.1 Nestor notabilis | reverse complement strand
CCCTCCTTTATGCCTTTTCCTCCCCTCATGCCATCTCCGTGTTTCCCTTCCCCAGCCCAGGCTGCAGCCGTAGCAGCAGAAGTGAGGTGGAATCAGCCGCCTGAATCGCGGAGCAGCAGGGAGCTGACACATCAATCACAGCTCTGCTGTTGGAATTAATGAGAGCGCCACAGGTTCGGGCTGTCACTCACTACCCTCACTTTGCTGCTTCCATATGGCTGCCAGCCGACAGCCTCACGCTTCCCAATCTCTGCCAATTACAGCCTCAGCACTCCCAACCTCCTCCTATTAGGCTCACAGCTTCATTATTCTAATTAAGCCAAACAAGCTGAGCCCTCCCTTTTTCACTGTTGATGCATGTCCCTTGCATGCGTCAGAGCTACACTGCAGCAAACCCCCTCAACGGGGCACCTTTGGAGAAGAAAAGCAGCTGGACAGCTCAGGAGCATTGGGATGTCTTCTCTCCCAACCACTTCTCCAGTCCGTGCTCCTTTGGCTGGGCAGGGTGGAAATGCGCCTGTTTCTGTGAGAGCAAGTCTCACAGGGGTCCTTTCTTGACAGAGTAATTGCAGGCAAGGCTGGCTGATCTCTGGCCTCCAAAACTAATTAGTCAGGAGATCCTTCTAAGCTAGATTTCATTGCCACCTTTTTTTTTCTTTTTTAATTATTCTTTAGGTCTGCCTTCTCCCCAAAGAGACGGAGGCGGCACCATGTGGGCAGGAGCCCACTGGGAAGGAAGGAAGGAAAGTTACGTGTCTCCTGGCCTGCTGAAGGCAGCCGTGGCTAGGGGAGGGGTCTGCACTCTCCTGGAGCACAAACATACCGCTGTACCCCTTGGTAACTCCCTGGTTTTGCTCTACCTCCTACACCCCTCTTGCTGATTGGTAGTGACCTGATGCTCTGGGTTACAAGTGGTCATGATTCCGAAGGAGGGTTTGAGCTGAAACCTTAGCCATTGATGGGGAGGTGGAATGGGGCATGACATGGTGATAACTAAAACTATGCTGCTAACTAAAACCATGCGGATAACTAACTACTTTGAACCCTGCCAGTGTTCAAGGCCAGGTTGGACACAGGGGCTTGGAGCAACCTGCTCTAGTGGAAGGTGTCCCTGCCTGTGGCAGGCGGTTGGAACTGGATGAGCTTTAAGTTCCCTTCCAACCCAAACCATTCTGATTCTATGATAATGTATTTTATAACAGCTGGGGTGTTCTGTGCCCTTAAGTTTCCTTGCTTGACTCAGAATGATCAGGTTAATCTGTCTTTCTGCTGGCAGGGATACTGACCTGCAGGGAGCACATGTAGGCAGCCCTGCTGGCAACAGGGGGGACACTGGTCCTTGCACTATGGCACAGGACCCCACTCCTCCACCAGCATCTCCTCCTCAAGTCTGGGCTGCATTAACACACACAAGGACATTCTCAGGCAAAAATGAGGATGGTTTGGTCTGATGGAAAGGATGACAAGGAGCATGCTCTTCTCAGGCCATGGATGTAATCAGCCATAAGCAATCCCAGATTGCTGATGTGGCCAAATTAGGACAGCAACAGCTTCTTCAGTCTAACTCCACCTGTGCAGAGATGTTGGCAGATCCAGCCCTGGATGTGTCTGCCCCCCCACCCTGGGGAGACCTTGGGCTGTAAGCACATGCAGTGACAATGAGCTGGTCCCTGCTGGGAAGGGAAGAGCTCCTCTGCGGATCTGAGTGGTGCCGCAGCCCCACTCTCCTGCAGCTGGCACTTAGGATTTGCTGACCTTTGGATCCCTTGAAATTGTTGCTCTCAGCGTTACTCCGGCAAGCACAGCCAAGAGATGCGACTGCTGGGTGGGTGCCAGAGCGGAGCCTGGGCTCCAGCCGAGGTGGCTGCTTGGGGGTGAAAAAACAGCAGTGATATTTCTTCATCTCTCCTGCCCCTCCACGCTCTGTCACACTGAGCAGCCTTCGGAAAAGCCTTTGTAAACAGCGCGATGCTGTCTGCATTAAGATAGGCTTTACTTTCTTTTTAACCCAAATTTTGATTTATGTTTTGCAAAAAGCTTGATGTGCTAATTTCATTTCCCATTTTCTAAACAACCCTGATCTTTCTGTAACTTCCCCAGTGTCTCTTCTCCCACCACAGCCAGAAGTAGGAGCAGGAGGTTTCCCAGGCAGGTTGGGAATAGTTTATGTCATTAAAATACAGAAAATTTTTAAAAATCACAAAATTTCCCCCAAATTACTTGCTATCCAGTTCTTTCAGATGCCTCCCTCAACTTCTCAGTCCCATCTCCCCTGACTCCACCAGCACCTGACAGCCCAGCTCTTCCCTGTCCCCTGCTCTTCCCTCTCACCACTGGGTTCACCCTGCACCCCTCCTGTCCCTGCCTGCCCTGTCCAACACAACTGTGCCTGCAGCCCCCCAGGATACCCTGGTGCCATGTCCCTGACCGTGGGGCTACAGACAGGACCTGGAATGTGTGGCAGAGCCGATGCCCTCCTGGTGGTCCTACTGCCTCTGCAGCCTGGCAGGTAGAGGGGGATGTAAGCAGCAGAGCCATGTTGGCTATGACACTGTTAGCATTTTCCCAATGAGTTATTACCAGGTTAAAGGGTTGTGATAGTGCCAATATCCAAAGCTGGGTTATTGTGTTATTAATGTGCGGCTGTCGCTGGCTATTAGCGCTGTGATCAATCCCCGGTGACAAGGGCTGCTTAGCCTGTCACACTTTGTTTTATCTTCCATTCTTAGACTTTTACTAACTCACAAATTGCTAATCCAATCTCTTATAACCCGGTTAGGGGAGGACATTGTCTCTGTGCTGCTCGGAGGCAGGAGCTGGGGCCCTGGGAGAGGACGTGCTGGTGGCAGGGTAGGCATGAGTTTCTCAGGGGTGAGAGAAGCTGCAGTAAATACAAGCACGCTGCTGTCCCTGGCTCTGCAAGGAAACTCTCCCTATCATGCTGGATAAACCAGTTGCATGAAGCCAATTTGATGGTGTTCTTCATCTTGCTTCAGCCTTTGGTACTAACTTACCTCCAGGTCATGTCCATGTCTTTGTGAACCCATGCAGACCTGGGGGCGTCATCTCCATTCCCACATGGCCCACCCCAGTGCCACGAGGGCAGCACTGTAATCTGTCCAAATGCCTCTATCAGGCATATCAGAAACCTCAAGAGCTTTGGCACCTCTCCCCTGGAGCCTTCAGTGGGCAGAAATTAGCTTAAAACTTCAGTCCCAAGGATGAATCTGCACTTTGGAGCAACCCATTAGAAAGAGTTGGCAGCTTCTCTTTGACCTCAAGCTTGTTTCATTGCCCATTTATTGGAAATGTTGTATTTCTCTTAGTCACTCCATTTCTGATCACTGGCTACTGCAGTAGCTTCTTGTAGGAGAACACAAGGCAAGCTGAGGAGGAGGGCTGTTCCATTTGTGTTCCATCCATCACACACGAAGACCCTACTGACTTTATACTGGGGCCACAAACTGCCCAGAAAGCCAGCTCAAAGTGCACCACAGCCCATAGTCCTTCTCTTGAAGTAGAGACCACAGTAGCAGTTGAGGGTAGAAAGAAGACTGACAAAGCTGGCAGAGGTGCTCCATTAGGGACATTTGGGGTTAAATGCACAGGGTAAGTGTGAGTGGGCTGGGGTGTGGGTGAGGAGTTGGGGATGGGGTGGATGAAGTTGGAATAACGCTCCTTTAGTGCACCCTGTGTGAAGAGGACCTGGGGTGTTTTTCGAGAGCCCTGCTCCTGGCTATGGGAATGTGTGAGGATCCTGCACACATTGTTCTGGCTGGCGAGACAGTAATTTTGCTGCAGTTGCTACGCACACACTGAGAAACTGCTTTTTGCTTCCTGGCCAAGACAGTTTTGTAACATCTCTGCATGCAGCAACTGCTTCTCTGCTATGGGTGAACTGAATTCGTATGTGCACAGCCTGAAAGTCTGCAATAGTGCCCTGAGGCTTGCAAAAGGCATCCTATCAATAAATGATAATGATTCTGGAGCGAGAAAGCCAACCAGCAAGTTCATGAGTCCCAGATGCTCCAAGCACACAAGGAAGAGCTCCTGGAGAATACAGAGGGGAAGGATCTGGTGATGCCGAGTGCTGGGGCTCCAGTGCTCAGCTCAGGGTCTGGCAGCTGCTGTCTCAGTGGGCAGGAAAGCACAGGAGGGGAAGGCAAGTACAAGGCTTGACCTCCCTCTGTGCAAACAGAGGTGTTTGATGTGAGCACTGAATTGTGCCGGGGGGCAGGAGGATGTCGTGTTGAGATCTAATCCATGGTGAGCTCATCAGCAGGACCAGGGACACTCATGGCCTTTTCTCTGGTACCTTCAGGCGTCTGCATAGATTGTGAGTCCTATTTTTAGATTTTCATATCTCAACAAGACTATGGAATAGCTTCACATGCTCCCAGAGCCAGGACTGGATGTCCAGCCCGCTGCAAGAGCTGGATATTGGGACTCAACAAAAGCTGGATACTCTCCCAGAGCCCTGCAGCATTTCACAACCTTTGCAGTGTTGGAGAATTGTTCTTAGTAGTAACGACCCCTCCATGTGTTTGTGTGTCAACATAGAATGTGTAAGCACCATATTATGGTGCTGCTGAACATATTGCAGTGAGTTATTAGGAAATTCTCTGAGTTGAATATTGAATGTTGACTATTCCAGAGCTGTAAACAAAAAGTAGGTTTCCATGTTCTTCCATGGGTGCTTCCTAACTGGGCAGATAGTGCTTTGTTTGCCTTTTCATTTTTAATATCATGATGATAAGAAACCTGAGAAATTCATGTGGAAGACCAAAATCATTACAAACCAATCTCCTATCAAGTGAGTTCATCCATTAGGCAATGCATCTGCTGAGTCTAACACAATTTTTACTCTGGGCATCAAATTTAGACATTTTCTTATAGCTGGGCAGGGTTTCCAGCCAGACTTTGGTTCCAAGGGAGAATAACCCCTTTTTCCCCAGCCAATGAATGCATCACGCAAGTCCTTGGCTGCATTCATGGGTGTTAAAAAAGGAGAAAAATCAAAGAAATTGGAAGAACAAAGTTTAATAAAAAACCCTGTGCTTTCTCTGCGGGAATGGGGAAAAATGGTTCTGTTGAGGGAAAGATTGACAGGACTGTGCTGACTTAATGGTGAACAAAGTGTCGGTTAAGATGTGGCTTCATCCTGCCCGTGGATGGAGCATTGCCCTCTGTCCTTGTAGCTGGAGATTCCAGCAATTACTTACGTTAGAGAAGGATGATAGCAAACATGCACTCCTGCTGGGCTGTGCGAGGATGCACCATTAATAACCCAACTACTGAACACCTTTCCCTGCAAAAATCTGTTTGCAAAGACTAACAGCTTCTGATGAAACAAAGCAGAAGGTGACAGTCCCCACTGTGCTGTGCAGCACCGGTGCCCTCCATCACTGGGGGCGTCGTGCCTGGAGACCTTCCTCTCCCTGGGGAGCTGGTGCTGCTTGTCGTGCTAAAGGGAAGGATGAGCACACCTGGGGCTGTGCCTGGTGCCAGGAAAGGATCGTAGAAGGTCTTTTTCTCCCCCAGTCTCTTCAAGGTCTATTCAGGAAAACAGCTTAGATGTCAGCCCTGGTGTCACATTTGGGTGTGACAGGGCCAGCACCGTGCTTCAGTCCACAAACAGGACTAAGCACAGTTCAAGCACTCTGTTCCTGTGAGCTTTTAGATGGGCTTAAACTGTTTAAGCAGCTGTGCTGCAGTTTAAGATTAAGCTGGTCTTTTGAGCAATCTAAGCAGTTTAAAATACTCTAAAGGCTTAACATTATAGCCAGTTTAAGTTGCTGTAGGGGCTTAAAGCAGTGATGTGCAGCCAGTATCTTAACAGGGTTTTCCACAAAATGTGTCTTTATAGCCTGTGATAAGCCCTATGGATCAGGGTATGTGTGTTTGCATAGGGCATGCTCATCCGCCTGCCTTGCAGGCGTTTCCTTCTGACCTTGCACATCACTGTTCAGATGCGTGTTCCTGTCCTTTCACTTGGACCTCTGTGTCTATGAGTTGGAGAACACTCTTGCGTTGTCTTGCAGCATCCTCTTCATCTCCCAGACACACCTGGTACACCAGAAGGACTTGCTTCTTCAAACACACAACCAAAGAAAGGGGAAAACCAGCTCAGTTTGACAAGCTTCAGAAGCCCTGGCCCTTTTTCTTAATGAGGTGTCCAAACATGGTGAAGAAAGGAGAAGAGACCTCCTGCATGCACATTGCCTGATGCAGCCTGAGCCCAGCCAGGGTCAAACAGGAGCCTTCAGAGCAGCCTAGCAGAAGAGGAAACTCTCTGAGAGCCTGGTTTCATGGGGCCTTTAAAATAGGAGCCCTTGAGATGCTGTAAGACTGCCCTTCAAGGACCACAGAGGCTAAAGGAGGCTTATGTTGCTTTAACTCTGCCTTATGACATGCTACAGTCTTAAGGCATTTAAGTCCTTATGTGACACTAAGGGTTTAAGGTCTTACATAGCTTTAAAAGTGGATTAAATGCTCTCCCACCTTTCACGTGGGACACAGCACTCCTGGCACAAGGCAGAGGGATGGCAGAGCATCACTCACACAGTGAGGGCTTTGCTCCAGCGGTGCCACTCAGAGGGGTCCCCACAGGCACAGGCGTTTGGGTCACATACCATTCCCATCTGAGCTGCTAGCACACAGCCTTGCAGGTGGTGGCAGTGTGGGAGCAAAACGGCAGTTCCAGCTCGTCAAAGTCCTTTACCAAGAGGCAACATCATGAGCTCTGAGCATGAAGTGCCTGTTAAGAGATGAGGATGGTGCTCTCACCTGCGGGGCATACACCTCACTGCTACTGGTGATGGAGAGCATCACTTGAGGTGTTCTGCATCAAACAATCTCCAGGGGTTCTTCTACCTCATACCTGGCAGGATCAGTGCTGGGTTAACCCCATGTCACTGACAATAACCTGTCTCTAATGCTTTTTAAGGTTGTAGGACACTTCCCCTCGGAGTCATCTACTGTGCAGGTGCAAGTTTGGTTTATGTCATGGTGTGCTTGGTACTGTCCATGCTCAGATGGACAGAAAGCTTTTAGTAAATGTAATTAACTTCTGGTGGGATGGATTCACCCATCCACTGGGAAGGGGATCCAGAGCTCAGGAGGGGCTCCCAGATCTCTAGTTGTGTTTTGCATCCTCCTCAAGGTTTGACCTGCCTGTCACCATACAGCAGTTAACCCTGTGGCTGTGTGGGATCCCGTAACTGCCCAGGGAGGCAGACAGATGCTTCCAGAGCCTGTCCTTCCACTGCAACTGGAGGTGTCAAAGGCAAACCTGGTGAAATCACTCTCTGGAGTCCTCTAAATCTCACCTTCAATTATGGAGACAGCCCAGATGACTGTGATCTCTGCAGATGAGCATGGGCCTCTGTGCTTATGTTGCTACCCAGCAGACAGTCAAATGAAGTGGGTTTCCCATGTCCTGTCCTCAGCCCCCAAATGGTGACGCAGAAACTGAGCTTGAATGTCCCCTCCCTGGATTGCACTTGAAACAGCATTATCCTGCATCCTTCCCTTGCGAAAGCAAAGTCACCCTCTGAAAGCAGTCAGACATGGCTTTAGAAACCCAGTGTTGTTTACCCACTGTTCAGTCCTGGTTTAGGTCACAACAGGAGCAGGCGCTGCCTCCATCAGTGATGATGCACAGGCAGACCGAGCTCCAAGGCCAAGCTGGGAGCCAATGCCAGTGTCATGCTCAGGGCTCTGCACTGTCGCTCTGGACATCGAAGGTGACAGATGTCAGCTTGGATACAGAAGCCGGTGAGCTGATCCCAACCATGTGAGCTCGGGAGGAAGCACATCTCCTGGGCAGGACAGCGAGGGTGTCAGTGGTTACGCTGGCTGATCTACCTGCAGCTCAGGGACTTCTTGCACTCCTCAGTGCCTGCTGCAATTTTCCTTTCACTGACGTACAGCTCTCCCCAGACCTGCCTAAAGGGCTACGTTAGTGCTGGGAGGCTGCACCAGTATGCAGTATCTCGTAAAGATGGATTAAGGCAACTGATAACATTGTGCACACTAAGAAGTGGGTAAGTTTGGATAGCACAGGGTGCAGTGGGAGAGCGGGACTCAAAAAATACCTTTTGTTTAGGCAGGGTATTTTGCTTCCCATGGAATGCTGATGCTGCTGAGGCAGAGGCTGATGACATGAGGGCTACTCACTGGTTTGGTTCTTCCTCTCTTTTACAAAGTCAGATGAGAAGATCAGGCTGAGATGCAAATTCACCACTTGATAAGTCTGGGTACAAAGCTTGGTGGTATCCATCAGAGAGCCTCCACAATTTCCACTTCAGGAAGTGGGGGCCAAAACACACTAAGTGGCAAGTCTGCTGTATTTAGCATAACCAGGTGAAGCCAGCAGCTGTCACACCCTTGGCCCTAGTTCACTGGTGTCTTACACAGATTACATCCATGCCAGTTTGGCAAGCTCAGATGCCTCTGTCTCCGGGCCCTTGCAGCAGACGTGCCTTGCTCCCTTTGGCTGAACCACACACCCCCAGGACTCAATGCATAAACTGTATTTGTGGTACAGGAGACAGGGCTGTTACTGCTGCTCTGCTGTCTTGGACGTTGTGGAGAGATGCTTGTGCCAGAAGCTGGTGTCTGCCCCACGCTGACAATGCAGCAGGGCCTGGAGGAGTGACCACGTACTGGGGCACCATCAGGCATCCTCTGGCTGGGTTTGCGGCCTTCCCAGAATATCCATGTCTACCCTTGACATGTCCACCTGATGCTTTTAGGCAGTTAATGACATTTGTGTACCCACATGTACCACAGAGAACATCTGGGTTTGCAAGAGGAGAGGGCTCCCTGTGCTGGAATGCTGGGCTTGAATTCAAGGGCTGCAAATGCTGCAACCAGCTGTATGGGATGTGGACAGGGGACACTACAGGCTGGACAGCCCCTGCAGTGGAAACCTCACTGGGAAAAGGGCCTGTGCATCTCCCCAGTGCCTGTCTGAGTACAGGATAACCCTTGCACAGGCTGGGTGATGTTTTCCTTCATTTTTTACTGTTCAAAACTCTGTAGAGGGTGCAGCATTGTTCTAAACACAAGCAGCCTGCTGATCTCCTGTTTTTTAAAGGTGAGTTTGTGCAGTTTGCACTCCTGTGTCCTTCCTACCAAAAAAAGAAGCAACCAAGGTATAAAAGCAGAGCAGCTGTAAACGAAAATTGCTTAAAATGCATTCCCAAGCCCCCCTGTTTTGAGATGAGACCGCAGAAAACGGGGCTTGCAGATTCGCACCTGGTGAAAGCATCATTGGCTATTACAGCAGGTGAAGCAAGTGGAAGCCTCTGACAAATGCCATGTTGTATTTTTCCTACACATCTATTTTTTCCTGCCTATGGAATTTGAGCACGGAGCTCTCGACCCAGGAAGCCCAGCTGTGTTATCACACAGTCCTGCGAGGGAGAGCTGAGTCAGGTCCAGATTGAGTGCTGGCTTGAAATGAACTGAACTGTGAGGTGCACACTCACTGTATGTGGGGGACCTCACGCTCACAAATATTCTGCATTTCTCATGCTGGGATTCTGCTGTCGGTGTCACCATTCAAACAGCTACGCTCAAAAATGCCCAGAGTATAAAGAATTCCTTCATTATCTAACTAAAACACTACATTTCAGGTGATGCACCATATAAGCATAATTTTCCCTTCACTTCTACAAATTTGGCCAGTTGAAATGAGCAGCTTTTGTGCCTTGAGCAGTGGCAGAGGCTGCACAGGAACATTCGGAGCCCCTGGCTCACTCAGAGTCTCTGCAAACCAGCTTGCTCATTCAGGTGCCTCAGCATGGATGGAGTTTGGGCTCTCATGATTATAATTCTTGTACTTCTAGTGGGTCTAGCTGCAGTCAGTGGATTTTTAGGACAGGAGACCGCTTTCTGTTCTGCACATGAGCTGTGGTGTTTCCAGCAGGATCTGGCCACCTTTGTAACATGTGCACCTACTTAACAAAGAGACTTTATTTGTATTTGAATGCTTTAAATCATCTCCCCTGCTCCATTAAAACTAATTTAAACCAAATCCTTCAGAAATACTTGGAAAACCACTATTCCTATTAAGGATTTTGCACCAACCCCTATCAGCAGTGGGCAGAGAAAGCTCATTATCCACTCCCTAATGAGCCACCCAGTAAGTCAAGGAAACCTGAGACTAATAAGATACCCAAACTGAGCAGAATGAAACACTCCAGTTTTCAAAGAGGAAAAATTTGGAAGGACTCAACAGAGCAGACACAGAAGGGCTTCCTGTGATCAGGGCTACAAAACCTTCCCCTGATTTCCAGGCATCTAACTGTACGTCACGTCTCACCAAGAGATGCAAATTCACCACTTGCTCAGAGATGCTAGAGACTTTGCTGGGCCTTTCTCCTCTGGTGTGCTGCACAGACTGGTCTGCTCTGCATCCTTCCTCACTCCTTCAGCCCCCTATTTCATATCCCTCATGCAGTCCTATTCCTCTTTCCCATCTCATGATCCTGACTTTGCACAAGGGATCTGCTCTGCATGCAGGATTCACCGAGCTGAGCTTCCCTAACTGGAAAGGTTTATCACTGCAGTTGTAAAGGCAGAAATACACACAGGGACATGCGTAAGTGCAGGATCTGTGCATCTCTGTAGGAGATCTCTTTGCTGGGCATCCCAGCATTCAGTGCCTGCCTCTGGACCAGTGGCATATCCCCCGCTCCTGTGTTTTCTTCCTCAGAGATGACTCGCACAAACGTTTTTCAGGTGAAAGCTGCATGTTCCTCTGCCCGCCGCTACACTTGCTGCTGGCTGTAAACAGATTAAGTGCAGCAGTCAGCTCAGGGAAGCTCTGCTGTCTCCCTGCTTACAAGAAGGTTTGCCACCACAGCTTTGCACTTTCTCACACATCTACCCAACTGTCACCCCTGTGTGTGTATTCACAGGCTTCCTGTGACCCCGTGTGCAGGACATAGGAGACCTTGTCAGGAAGAGGATGCTGTTTGGATGTACAGTCACTCTAATGATGCCTTAGCCACTGACTGTGGTTCAGCCTCACCCTCAGAGGATAAGGACCCCCTGCAGCCATAGTCCATCTTCTAGGTGCTCCCTGACCCATTGGGAGGTGATTTTCTGGGCTCCCAATCTATCCATTGCACAGCCTCCCTTCATTCAGTGTTTACCTTGTGGACAGTCAGGGCCAAGAGCTGTAAAATGCTGTTTTAACCCATCCCTACTTGTTTTGCAGTGCAGAGGCTTTGTGCTGGTCCTGCGTGTGAGCTGAAAATTACGCTGAGCAGTGCAGGGGTGCAGGACATGACTGGGCAGCTGCAACTTGTACCTGCAGCCAAATGCAGCACAGTGGATCCCAAGTGGACCCTTGTATGATGGGGACCTGATTATCACAGAGCAGCATTCATGGCAAGGCACAGACAGAGAAAAGGGCTTGCAAAAGGCAGGACCTGCCTGCTTAAGTGTGTATTGAACATACATTGGAGTACACCCAGCAGCCCTGGAGAGCTGCTCTCCCCTAGTCCCTACCATTAGGTTCATCCCTTTGGAAACCCAAGGACAGGAAGAGCTGATGTGTCCCAGCATTGTGTTCCAGCATGGGATGGTATTTAGTCAGAATGTACACCCAGACCCATGATGCTTGGTCCAGGTACGTCTCACAGGCGAGTAGCAGCTTTCCATGTTTAGCTGTGCTAAACTGAGTTGGGGGGATGCTGCTGCTCTCTGTGTGCTTTGGCTTCTCAAACGCACACCGGCTCTTGCACACTCAGATGGACATTTTCACGCCTTGGCTTCGGGTGTGAGGCTTGTCCATATCCCTGCAGGTGCTGGCACCCACTGCCTTGCTCTCAGATGCAGGTCAGTGTTGATCTAGAAAACGCAGAAATGATGAAGTGTGAAAAAGCCGAGTGCGAGCCTGCCTCTTGCTGATGGTGCCCTGTGCTGTGCTTGTGGTATTGGCAGCCTTCCCCCGCTGATGCTGAAAGGAATATCTATTACTTCTTTTCTTAACAGAAACACGTGTCCTTGAGCACCCTCTGGCTAGACAGAGCACAGGAATGATCCTGACACCCCTGACCTCCCCACACACCTAAGTAGATACACAGCCATGTGCCCTGCAGGGCACACAGACGTGTGGGAGTGTGCACAAGTGGAGATTCACACTCAGCTGTGCCCCTGCGTGCACAGTTATGTGTGTGCATGTACACCTGCACACAGGCAATGCACGCGTGTGCAAACATATATATACACACATATACACATACACACGCATGCACACATGCACATGTGCACACACAGGCAGTTCTGCTTCTTGTTCACCCCTGGCTCCAAGCACAGCCCTTCCCCATGCCAACTGCTGCTTAGGGGAGATTGAAATGAGCTCTGAGGCAGAAGCTCTTCCCTGTGAGGGTGCTGAGGCGCTGGCACAGGGTGCCCAGAGAAGCTGTGGCTGCCCCATCCCTGGCAGTGTTCAAGGGCAGGCTGGGCACAGGGGCTTGGAGCAGCCTGCTCTAGTGGAAGGTGTCCCTGCCTGTGGCAGGGGGTTGGAACTGGAGGAGCTTTAAGGTGCCTTCAACCCAAACCAGTCTGGGGTGCTGTGATTCTATGGTGCTCTCAAGTGCATGGTCCCTCCCAGACTCCTCTGGGAGGAAATCCACCTCCCTCTGCCCAGTACTGGGGTGATTGAGTTGCCCGTCCCACCCTGGCCATGGTGTCAGGCCCCACTCTGCCCAGCCTGTGCCAGCTTTGGTGTGAGCTGAGCTTTCCTGTGCTGCGGGCCTGGCGCTGGGTTTTCTCACCATCTCCATTGCCCTGGGATGCAGTTGCCATGGCAATGTGTGAGCCGAGGGTCTGTACCACCGGTTACAGTGGAGGATAATGCTCCCAGCTCCTTCCCCACCTGTGATGTGATGGACAACTGTGTGCTTCCCCAGGGCTGGAGGAGAAGCCCTCAGGGCTCTGCACCACTGCAGCACTTTTGTCACTCAGCTCATTCAGACTCTGGCCGGCTGTGAATCTGAGGCTGCAAAGCACAAATGCAGGGTGAGCTGAGGATGGTCATTGCTGCTTCCCAGAAATGTTATTGAGATATTATCTGACAACACTGCAAAAAAAAATAACTCTGTGCAAGCTGTGCGTTAAAAGTGTTTCTGAACCCATTATATAATTGCTCTCCATCATTAAAAAGGATCAAAGTTAGCCTGAACCATTTGAAAATGTGTCTGGAGACGTAGCCCATAAGCTCTGTCTCATAACAGGCATTTAATAGTTAGGTGATTAATATGAAAGTGCTTCTTCCTTCAAATATCAATATTAACTTGAACTTTGCCTTAAGTAGGCTTGAGCCTATGTTTGAAAAAGTATATTGGTTAATGTGTTAAATAAAAATCATTCATTCCCTACTGTAATCTTTCTGCTATATTCCTTTTCTTTGACTCCTTTTCATTTCGGTCCCTCAAGTAATGATCCAAGACCATTTTTCTGCTCACGACTATACAAAGGTAACTGTAAGTCACCCGCAGCCTGCGAAGCTGAATTTCCAATTCTGGAGGCAACAGAGCAAACAGTGGGCTAAGAACACATAGGCTGGAGTAGTTTGACATGAATGATTAACAGAGCTGGTTCATCAACAAATACATGTGGATCAAAGAGAAGACTGCAAATATTTCATGAGAAGAGGAAGGGCTAAATGAATCAAATGAAGTGTTTGCTGTGACTTACTTGGCTGCCTGTAACTAGAAGGCTGCATTTCTGTGGCCCAATGTGCCTTTTTTTATTTCCTTTTCCTTTCAGCAACCTGAGGATCCTGACTGTGTACTGCTGACTGTTTGATGCAATATTTTTCTCTGTACCAGTGGGCTGTTATTAATGAACTGCCAAACCTGAAAAAAATAATGGAGCCAAGTGTATCTGCATAGCTAAAGAGCTCCTTTTAATTTGCCATAGGTCTACAGTTTATTTGTGAGAGCAAACTTCAAGACCCTCGCTCTCCAGCACGGGCCGTGGCCAAGAAATGTGATGCTGCAGTGGGGAATCAGGGCGAAATTTAGCAAACAGACATCAAAAAAGTTTTGCCCATTTCAAGCCTGTTATTGAAGTGGGTAAAACTAATCCCTTCTGCATATGCCCTGGCTCCAGAGGGATGGCTGCAGGGCTGGATTTGGGTCTCGGTGGCTGCAGCAGGGTTCAGAGCAGGGAGGAATGGCAGCGGCAGCAAAGGGCTGGCACCTTGCTGGGCTCAGGGTTCCCCAAGGGGCTAGGGTGGCTCAGCAGTGGCAGCTTGCAAGAGAACACATACCGCATCTCCAGGATAAATGCTGCAGAGGGTAAACACAACAGTGCCTATTCCTGAGGAGTCCCCACTGATGGGGAAGGACAGGATGGGTCATGCAGCCACTCAGGAGCATTTTAGGTGATTATTCAGGCTGCCAAATTGTATATCAGCTTAATTCGGAAGGGAAACAGGGCGCTCCGCTTTAATGATCTGAGTGGAAAGAAAACGATAATGTTATTCCACTCCCCTGGATACTTCCACAGCAAAGCAAGGAGGAATACAGCTGGGGAAGGCTCCCTCTGAGCATCCACTGCTGCTGCACACAGGAGTCCTGGTCTCAGCAGGGAGGGCAAGGTCAGCTCCATTCTACCCCATTCAATACAGGGCAATAGATCCACATTCTTGACCCAAATTCTCTCCAGTTCTGAGGGTACTGAGCTGGTTGTTGGTGTTCTGCTCAAGTGCAGGGTTGTTGGGAAAAACTTTCTCCTTACAGGGGTCTGGGGAGGCAAGAGGGCAGCCACAGGTAAGGACAACCCAGATGAGACCTTGCTGGGGCCATACTTTTCCCAAGAGGCTATCACAGAACACTAAGAATCCCTAAATCCCAGGATAGCCGTGAATGTGGTTCACATACTAAGAAGATAGTGGCCATACTGGAGATGTTTTCTGCCTGCATGGCTACAGCATGGCTTCAGGTGAGTGGCTGGTGGGGTGGGAGCTGGTGTAATCCCTTTCAAAGGAGGTAGGATGTTCATCCAGGTTTATTAAAGAATACAAGGAGCAGCTGCCTTAAGCTTGTAGCTGTTGAGCCTGGCATGTACAAAGGCTGTGATTCCAACGGGTCTAGAGCGTTCTGGGACAAAACCAGACAGGCTGGGTATAAACCAGTCTGGTGACAACCTTACTGGGGATGTGGGATCCCCAGAGCATGAGAAATCACATGGCTGAAATGCAAAGGCAGAAGATGCAAATCCATTGCCAGAGGAGTATGAGATGGGAGTCAAATGATTGACTCCCATGTCTGGAGAAGAAACTCGACTGGTCTGGGTACCTCTCCTTAAGGAGGGCTCAGCACACATAATGGCGGGGTTGAGCCCTTTATCTCTCAAAGGGTCCAACGTGGGCCAGAGGACCTGACCTTACAAGCCCAAGAGGGTAGAGGATTTTGGAGAGCTTCCCCAGAGAGAGACTTCTGTACCCAGGATGTGTCAAGATATGCCAGATGAATCCTCCTCCTCCCAGCCTGGCCTGGAGTCCAGCCATTAGATCTATGGGGACACAAAAGACTGCCTGGAGGAAGAGAGGATTGGCCCTGGGTGCTATTTGTCTGGCACATTGCTACTGAGAGCCTGAGTACAGTAATTGAACCATGTCAATGATACACCAACAGAGCATTTCCACCAGAAAATGGCATTTAAATGGCATTTTGTTGTAATAAAGAATTTCCATGGGAATACATTGATTTCAAGGAAATTTAATTTTGGGGGAAAAAAAAGAGAAGACGTTTTCTAAGCTTTGAAAGCTCAAGCACCTCTGTTGCAGTAAATACATCATGTGTTACTCTACGATTGACTTCATTTCTCAGCTTATTCAACATCATGTAGTTATGTAATTTGATTGAAGTAGTTAGCTAATACTTACACTTGACTTTCAGCAGCTTTTTTCAACATGGAGGGAACTTGCAAGGGAGCCAGGTATTTCTAGTGGCATTCATTTTACATGCAAACACATCGCTGTAAATGACACTTTCCTTGAGATGAGTACTGGTGCAGCAGGAGATACTGATGCCACCAGACTTCCCCAGGCAACACAGTGCCCGAAATCTCAGTCTGCTTTCTCTGAACATAAGGCTGCAAAGTGTTGCTTTGGCCACCCTCGGCTTTCTGCTGATTGCTTCTGACTATTTCTGTTGTGCCTCCCCACCCTCAGCCAGGCAGGCCTGTGGACCTGTCTAACAAAGCAACATCCTTTCAGCTCTTTCATGCACATAGCTCAGCTCCTAATTAGTCCTACATGCGGCCCCTGCTTTGGGCAATAGCTCCTCTTGGTTGCATAGGAGAAATTAATTCTTTGCCTGCTCGCTCTGACTGAAGGATGGCAGCAATACCCAGCTTTTGCAGTGCTCTCCCTGACCGCTTCCAGAGCAAGAGGGTCCTTGTACGTCTGCATGCTCCAGTCTGCAGCCCCCAGCCAGCTCCCAATTACACGGATGTGGATGCTTGCAGGGATGGATCAAGCCTTTCTCCTCCCTCAGCTAAAACCAGCCTGCTGCAAGCACAGCTGGGATAACAAAGCGCACAACCACTGTCCTCCTGGGTTCTCACCCGAGTTTTCCAGGAAGATATAAACAAGTCGTTGCTGTGCATAAACACATTAGCAAGGTTTTTCATCTGCCCAACGTGGAGACAGGCCAGCTCCATTCTGAAAGTCTCATCTGAGGAAAGTAGACAGAGACTCTGGCTTTTAAACTGCCTGAGTCCCGCTAGACCATGAGAAAGGGCAGCCAACGTATCTTGGTCATCAGGATTAGAATAAGGGGATTATTGCACCTGCTAAAGTCTCTCTGAACTTCAAAGGCTCATGGCACATCATATTTTCAAACATGTCTCAGAGTAATTAAGCAAAGCAACTTTAAAAGAAAGGCATTTTGTCAGTCTGTGGAGCTCCCTTGGGGGCTCCCTTGCTGTGGAGAAGGTTAGCCTGATTACGGCAGGAAGACTGGCATTTTACAAGCTCCCTGCTGCAGCCACCTCCTAGCTGCAACCCTGTTTGTCAGGGCCAGGCTCCAGGTTCTGGAA
>NW_009922868.1:18023-52195 GCF_000696875.1 Nestor notabilis | reverse complement strand
AACCCTCCATCCTTGATAGGAGAGTTAGGGTCCCACAGCAGCTCGGTCCCTCCTCCTGCAAAGGGCCTTATCGCAGCTCTCCAGCCACTCTGGCAGCATGGGGGTGAGGAAGGGGGCCGGGATTCATTCAGGGCTGTCAGGTTGATGCTGCTGGAGCCCAGCCCTGCTGAGTCTTGCATACATCTGTGACATACCTCTGCATGGAGCTAATGGCTATGTGCAGCATCCCTCTGCTGAAAGAGGCAGGAGTGGTCCCTTCTGATGGACATGCGTCACAAGCACATTATGCAAACCCTGGAGATCAGGATGGTCTCCCCATCACTTGTGATCCTGTCCCCGGTGCTGGGCCAGGAAGGGTGGCACTCTTAGAACCACCAAGACACATTGCCCAGCAAGACTTCTCTCCAGTCTAGCACTGAGATTCAGTCCTAGGCTGAGAAAACAGCTTTTCTGGATGATTTCTGATTTTGAGCATTGCATCAGGTAGAAGTGGCATCCTGCTGAGCTTTCTGTGACTCACTGTGCCACCCACTTCTCAAGGAAAAGGAATGTTAGGTCTTTAACAAGCAAGCTGAACACTGGAAATTGCTTGTGGAGTATTGATTGGTGTCCAGACTGCAGGGAGAAGGGATTTTCAGTCATTATCTGGAAGATGTCAAGGTTGTGAGACTGATCTTAAAAATGTACAAAAATAGAAATTATTCCTCTTGTTTTGTTTGGGGGTTTTATTTCCTTTGCTTTGAATTCTTGGTTAACATTTACAGAGTCAAACCTGGACGCTGCTGCAGAGGGGGAGGTAGTCAAAATCAGAGCAGCTGCACTACACCAAGAGCATGTGGCTAGTGAAACGGCTGAGGAGCAGAAAGAGCAGTGCTTATTTTATCCCATGTGGTCCAAAAGGCGTGCCAGTGCAAGGAGATAAGGGGTGTCCTCTTCTGATTCTAGAACCAGTAAGAGCAGACTGGTGCAACTGGTATCCCATGGAGCAAGCAATCGCTCCCACAGGAAGAAGCCATGGACAGCTCACATCCCCAGCCTCTCGCAGCTCCTACCTGGCTCACTCCAATTATGCAAGAAGAATGCGTGGAAATGAAAGGAGCTGTGTGCAATTTCCAGCAGCTGCGAACTTCTCTGCTTCACTCCCAAGATGGTTGGATTTGAATTGATCTGGCTGCAGAGCCCACGCTACAGTCTGCACATCTTCACTTAATGCTTTACACAATGCTTTGGCCAAAACCCCAAAGGCAAAGGACCAGTGGCCATGCGGGTGATGGGGGACTGTCAGGGTCAGAGGAGGGAGGTGGGCACTCCTCTGGCACTGGAGCACTGGCAGCTCCCAGATAAGTGTCCCATTCCCAGCGCCTGTTGGCAAAGGTGAGTGTTTCTAACCAAGCATTTCCACCTCTGCCTGGTCATTGTGTCTGAAAACCACCAGGTTTAATTCTGTTTCTGATTTCCATCAGCAGCCTGCTCAGAAACAGGCTGGTGGCTGGGATTTTACCCCAGAGGTTATGCTTTGTGTGACTAAGTGGGGAAGCACAGGGATGCAGAGCCTTGTCAGAGGTGCCTGGTCCTCAGCAAAGATCCAAATTGGCCACAAGTTACAGGAAATTTCCAATCCCATAGGCAGGAGCTCTTGAGATTCCAGTGTTTCCTTATAATCTCAATAAGGAAGCTTAGGCAGAGCCAGCTTTCCCCTGCCTCCAACACATCCTGCAGGGTCTCAGGGTCCCTTTAGAGCTCTCCAGTGCTGAGGCTGCTCCCTGTGTCACCTGGGTGAGCCCAAAGAGCCATAGAGGCTATTGGCAGTGATAGGTTGCACCAACCCGTGGGGGCCTAAAGCAGCTTCCCTGCTGCAGTTCCCACTTGCTCACAGCACCCTCAGGATGTCTGAGCTCTCTGAATCTCCTCGAGTCCCAGCCTGCAGGTCCCACACCTCAACTGGTGTTGCTGAATGCTTCTCTCCAAACATGCAGTTCTCCATCCCGCAGGAAGGACTGGGGGTGGCTGACCCTCCTGGATCTTCACACACCTCCCTGAGCTTCCATCTAAACATGCCATTTTCCCAGAGCATCACAGGTTGCTCTGGGAGGCAAGGTGGTTTCTGATTCTCAGCACTACCGTGCAGATTGTTGCTCATGCCTCAGTGCAGGTAAATTTGCCTGCTCTGCAGTTAGCAAAGCCTTGATTGCATGGAGGAAATACAGCCTTGATGGTCCTGGTATGTCTGCAGCACCTAAGCTCCCTTTCCAAGGGGCACCCAGGCATTTCAGCTCCCCAGCAGCCAGGAAAATCTCCTTTAGATGAATGGAGAGATTGGGAACTTGGATGCAGGCTGTGCATACCCTTCCCTCCCCAACCACACTGCTCATCACCCTGCCAGGGTAGTCTTCAGTGTAATACCAATAACTATTTACTATAAAGACAAATAAATACAGTATAAATGTACCAATTCCTCCCCTGCATGTGCACACACACCAACTCACACTCACCCCCACGATCGATCTCTGTTTAATTAAATACTGGCAGTGACTGTCACGTGGGGGCAATTCTGCTGACTTGGGCACTTTGGGATTTTTATGCATCTATTTCTGCTTTGCTTTTCCATTAACTTATTTTTCCCTTTGTAATAAGGGGTTGTCAGTGTAATTTATACAGCCGTGCAGGAAGCACGGGCAGCCCGGGGAGCCATTCACAGCTTGCCAGGGATAAACACAATTACACATTTTTAAATGTCAGACTTCAGGAGAAGAAATGAAAAAGGTAAACTATATAAATCTCAGAGAGAGCGCGAGCTGCTCTCTCTTTGAGGAACAGCTTCGCAGCCAAGCCACCATACCCCTACCTCTATAGCACAGGTATAGCCTTTGCATCTCCAGGATGCAGAGACACAAAGGGCCACAAGAAATACATGGAAAAAAATAGTACAACTTGTGTTTCCCGTATTGCTATTTAAAAAGAGACACCTGAAAAAGCATCATAGCCTGGCCTGTGTCCCCACAGCCTATCCCCTCCCCATCCACAGCAGGCCAGCTTGCACAGGGGAGAGCCTGCGCTGCTCCCTGCTCATTTCACAGTCAGCTGCTTTGATCTCATATGTGATTAAAAGAAGAGAGTTCAGATGGATTAAATGAGAGCCACTTACATAATCTGTTTAAAATTCCAGTAGCACATATCCAGAGAAGAGCAGAAGAACAGCCACCAGCTCCTGCTTGTTCTGTAAGCTAGGTGGGAGTTTGCTGCTGCTTCCCTGCTCCTGGTGGGCTTGGGGCAGCATAGGAAACGACCTGCAGGAGACAACCACCTTACCATTAGGAAGCATAGCAGATATCTACTGGAAAAAGAAATGAAGTATGGGGTGAGGAGGAGGAGAGGCTCATATTACCAGGCCTTGCTAATGAGCAGCTGTTTGAGCTCTATAAAAGCTCACGGCATGATAGGGGTCTGGTGTTTTGAGAGGGTGGGTGGTGGCGTGGTCTTGAGGGGCCTCTAGGAAGTTGTTGGCTAAGGGGATTTCTGTTGCCTTAAGTCTGAAGAAAGAGTAGGAAATAAAGCTTGGGTGGGAGGAGATAGTGGGTTAGCAGGGTCTCCTTATCTAGCTTCTCTTGAGTTTATAGACTGGAGAAAGGCCCTTCATACAAAAGAATGGGGCTGAAGCTCTTTGGAGAGTGCTTACATGAGTAAGGAGAGAAGCTAGAGTTTCTTGTTACCTGTATGACAGGTTATAGAATAGTTTGGCTTGAAAGGGACCTTAAATGTCATCTACCAGCCCCTCTAAAGGTGAAAGGAGCCTGTCCCATCATTATGGAGGCTTCATAGGCTCAGGCTACAGAGAAAGGTGGTACAGCTGATGGGTTTATAGGGCTCTCAGAAAGATGCTATTTTACCACATGAGTATTTTTCCTGCTGGTCTGGGAGGAGGATGCAGCAAAACAAGGTAAGGAGATGGCAAAGGAGCATCTCTCAGTGCAGGGAGAGGGAGTGAACCATGAGAACACAGTAAGCTGGATGGCTCACTTCAATGCTTGGATGGCACAACTAATGGAAAAACCACCAAAACAGGCACAGCCACTGTTGAAAGATTGTTGGGTGGTCATGGAAGTGAGGACTATTTCAAGGAACTGGATGGGGGCCTGGAGGGATGGGGGGATGTAGGAGATCATATCTGAGGCCGGTAGTGGTAACTGGTAAAGCCAGTGCATGCTGGACCTGGAGTGGCCAGGACCAGCACAAGGAGGAGGTACTTAGCCCCAGTGGAAGCGTGTCTGAGGTTGAAGGATGGACCTTGGACCCCAGGGACAGATATCTACTCAGGTGCAAGCACAGGGTAGCCAGGAACTGTAAGATGGAGGTGTGAGCAGGGAGTGGTGGGGGTGCTTAGTGGCATGGTGTTGTACAGAACTGTTTGCAGTTGAAAGCTGGGCTGGAGGATAGAGTACATGGCAAATTAATAGGTGAGGTGCCTTTTTGGCCTTTCTAGATACTGTGAAACCTTTTTATAGGAATGCTGCTAGGATTATCTTGTATCCGTTTGAACTTGAATTTCACTGGTGTGTTGGACTGTATTGACCTCAGGAGCATGAAGGCCTGATCTCTAACCTGGCTTTGGAAAACGGCATGCCAAGGGCACTTCAACTGCTGCTGTTACATTCCTGTAGTATTAATCTAAGTTGCAATTTCCAGAATAGTGTTTCTCCACTGAGACCAGGCTAATGAGTGTCTCAGAGCCTACATAGCATCCAAGTGTTTCAAACTGTAAGGCCCATGAAGGAATAAACAGGGCATCTCCTGCTAGCTGGCTGTAAATCATTAGTTTGATGGCTTTGTGCAATGGCAGGAAGATGAAACAGGACTACAGCAACATTACCCCATGAACTCAACTTATTTACTAAGCGATAAAGGGTTTAACACAGTTTCTTATGTAGTCAAACTTCAATCTAAATGCTAGTTATGCATAGGATGGCTTATGTTTAGGCAAAGGCAGCTGTGAATGACACTCAGTGCATTGGAGGTACTACTGAGAAGGTGCACTGAGGGTGAGAGAACATTGTCTTCACTGAGGGTGACAACAGGGCTCTTCAGAGAGTGGAAGAGCCTTTCTGGGGTGCCAAGAATGAGGCAAGACCTGGAGGGATGGTATTCGTTATAAAACCCGAGGCTGGTATGATAACTAGGCTCTGGTGGGGATTTTAAAATCAGCCTCTGAAGGTGTTTAAAGTGTCATGGAAAGTCTAGCTGTTCTTGTTCCAGGTGGACCATTTACAAGCCTTGATAATGACCTAGCAGATGTTTATCTCCCTTTTAGGATAGCAGGAGGTTTAGGGTGTTGTTTGCATAGCAATGAGAACTTGTCTGGGGATGAGGCTGATGGAAATGAGACCTCTACTATCAGACAGCAAAACAATCCTCCCTAGAGAGGCCTTGAGGTTCAAGAGCAGAGAGGACTGGTGAAGACAGTTTTTCCCACACTGTCTGAAGACTGGTGGTGTGTTATATAGACCAGCTTGTCAGCTGGGGGATGAGTGGCATCCAGGGCTGCATTGAGGTGACAGTGGTCGCTGCTTGGTGAGATCTGGCTAGCTTTCAAAGCATGTAGTATCTACATCTGATGCACTTCACCAGTGCTAAGTGCATGTGGAAGTGGAGGGGGATCAGAGGGGAAGTATTTAAATGGGATTAGAGGACACTGGGGTCCCTGAAAACTAAACTGAAGAATTGCATTCTGAAGTGAACTGCTGTCGGTGCTTCCCACTCTTACTGTTACAGATGCTCTTTGCCTCTAACAAAACCTGATGGTGTCCCTTGAGCCTAAATGGCAAGAGGCTAAAAATGCTGAATATAAGAGGCCAGCATATAATTTAAGCAGAGCTGAGAAGTGGTATAAGGAATGCAAGCCAGGACAGTGGCTCTTAGAGAAAACTGAGTTGGCCATCACAGAGATGAAATGATTTCTCATCGGGCTGTGCAGTGTTGCCTGAACAGCCAGCTATGCACTCCTGAATGCCTCTCCAGGTACAAGCACCTCTTGAGCTGGAGGCTTTTTATGAGGCTGCTGTTCACCCTGTGAACAGGAGTCTGCTGCTCACATTTCAGAGAAAACTCCCCAGTCATTAAGTTTAGGGCCCTGCTAGCAAAGAAGAAAGTGATGGAGGATCACAGCAAAGAGCAGAGTGTCATTAACGAACAAACAAAGCAGCAGCTATGACCAGAGAAAACAATGTGCTGAGGTTTCTAGACAGCCTTTACTAGAGCAGGAAGCAAGGAGTCTGTTTACAGAGCTAATGCAAGGATGAAAGGGAGAAAATGAAACCAGGGCTTTTATGGTGTTGCTTGAGGAAAAAGATGAGGAAACAATGCTGGCAGAAATAGTTTGAAATGCAGACAGCTGGTACTACAGTCATCATAGCTGGACATAAAGCAAATGACACTGCAGAGATGCTTGGAATTGGGTTTTCTGTTTGAAAACTCTGGCATCTGTGTAAACACAATTGGCTTCACAGCCACTTGGTCTATCCATTGGACTTGACTCTAGCTATAGTAAGCAAAGCCACAGCTAGCCTGAGAGAGTAATCTGAAAAGCAAGAGGAGCTGAGCTGTCCAGGGAAGGATTAAAAACACTGGGTCACCAAGGCCAGGCAAGCACACTGGGTTGGAAATGGAGATGTCTACTGGGTGCAGGGGAAGGAGAAAGCTTACAAAGAAGTCATACAGAGCTTGTGTGGCGGAACACAGTGACCTGGGAAGGGAAAACCTCAGGCTCTGTGTCCTGGGCTCAGATGTAGCAGTCATTTGCTTAAACCATGACACTGTTAGGTCAGCAGTCCCAGCAAGTGGAGGGGCTGGAAAGCTGCCTGCTGTGTGATGCTGTGCCTCATTTTCTGAAGGTCAGCAACTGGACTTCACTCAGGCTAAACCTCAGCACTGTTGATTCCCTTTGAGGGGGCTGCTGATTTGGGCTTGCCAGATGGTTTCACTGGATTGAGTTGCTTTATCTTTCTCTCTTACCAGAAGCATGTCCAAAAGCACTCTTGCTCAAGTGACTGGCCATTGGCTTGGGCTGACAGGAAGTAAACCAGTCTGACATCTCCTTTAGAACTAAGGAAGCTGTCAGTTATGCCAAGAAAGATATTCCTCCATTTAGGTCCTCTGTAGCTGTCAAATACATTTAACTTTCTGTGCTCTTTTTCATCTGGAATCCCAAGAAAAACCTCAGTTGCATCCTGGTTTGTTGGAGGTTTCCCCTCTTCCAGCTCTTGTGCTTCAGTTAAAATGACAGAAGATATAGCAGTTTAAAAGACGCTTGTTCTGTGACTTGTGCGACTCAAGAATCGGGAGCAGCAATATTAGACTGGGGAAGGTAATCAATAGTTGAGATGATATCAAAATACATTCTGAATTCAACAGACAGATGCAGGAAGTCCTTGCAGAGCCTCAGAGATTTTGCTGCTTATCCCCACCAGGAGAAGGGGAACAATGTTCTCTAAACTCATTCTAAGAGCAACTCGGCCCTTACCACCTAAAAACAATAAATGCCTCTGGTTTGATCAGGAAAGGTCTTCATGTGCTTACGCATGCTGTGTCTCTGAGGAGAGGCAAAGGAGTGGTGTCTGGAGGCTCCCTTCAGGTCTTTTATGGAGATGTTACATGTACATAAGGCTGATCTCTGTCCCAGAGGCCTTCAGATGTCCTCTAGAAACTGCGCCTTCTTGTGTACCTGTCAGGATGATTGACTTCTCGGGGCAAGTACTCCATCCTCACGTCCTGGTGCTCGTCTCTGTGATGTGCAGTTGTTTGGCTGCTTCCTTGTGGTGCTTTCCAAGGGTTTATGGCAGCTTCACCTTTGAACCCACAGTTAATGTGCATGGCTCAGCAGCTCCAGCTGCTTTTTGGCATGCCGAGTGCCTGTGTCTCAATGGTGTTTTATATTCTTTCAGATACCTGGTCCTGGATTTGAACATTTCCACTGACTCTCTCAAGAGCTGGCAGACTCAGGAGCTAGCTCAAGCTGACCAGCATTCCCTGTTTCTTGCATGTCCTTTTTCCTTCATGGACACCATGTTATCAAGGTCTGCTGGAATTCAACAGATGTTTGCTGAAATGTGCTTCAGATCCCGCTTGTACTCCCGTTATTCAGCTTTTGCTTAGGAGCTAGTGCAACCTAATGCTCTGCAAGCGTAGCAGAGAATCTTTCAGTTATCCCATTGGATAGTGTCATTTTAACAAAACATAATCCTTTCCAGACTTATTCTGCCCCCTAATCCTGTCCTCCAAGATGTATGCAGGTCCCCCTGGCCTTTTTACCAGCCAGTTTAATAAGCATCCTCTACAGGGCAGCATCCAGGTCACTAGTGAAAAGTTGAATAATATAACCGAAGTGCTTTGGAAAAGCCTCCTCGATGTCTTTCATTCTGACAATGAGTCATTTGCAGCACCTCTGCAAACCCAAGTGTCCAGCAGATTTTGCACTGGTGGTGTATTAAATTCTTCCCAAATGCCTCTTTCATGTGTGTATATTTGCTTGCAAGAGTTTATTGAAAGATGGTTAAAAAAATCCCGTACTAAAAACCCCAGCATCTGCTGGTGCTGCTTACCTTGCTGCTTTTAACAGCTGTGGTAATCAGTAAAAATGAGATACAAAGACTTAAATTGTAGACTCTTTTGCATGAGCAGCATCTGCATCAAACTGCTAGAAAAATGTGAGTATAACTTTAAAAAAGAGAATTCCTACAGAATGCCTCATTTTATTTGACCGTGGGATCTCAAGAAACCTCTCATAAGAAGACTTCAGATATCTGTACTGGGCATTTACTAGTTCTACATCCTGTCAGCTATCACACCAAAGTAATTTTCTTTTCTCCAGATTTCGTCTTAATGATGCTTTATAGCATGTGTTCAGAGTGTTATTCATTAGCTCTGGGTAAATAAACCTAAAAATGAGGTAAAAACCTACAGTAAATATGAAGAGCAAAAAGACTAGTTCAAGAAAGATTCATAGGGAAGCGAAGCAGATTTTTCCTCCTTTGGCCATTAGTGTGTTGTTTGGAAATCACTCAGCCATTTGTGTTTACTTTTACTGACAGGAATTATGTGATTACAGCACATTACTATCTCAATTTATGGCAGAAAGGCTAGCTAGAAGACACTGAGGTGGGGATTATGATCAGAAAGCTTACTGTACTTTTGAAAGATAAGACGATGCCTGAGCATGGTGCACTGCAGCAGGAGGGTTCTCACATACCCGCCATCTCTCCTTGGGTGCTCAAACAACAATGTGCTACTTTACTTTAAAAACTCAGAAACTGAGGCTTTAACTGTATGGTTGTGACAATGCCAGTGAGGAGGAGCCCCTGGTCAAATTGACTGCTTGGAGCAGGACTGCTGCTCATGTCAGATCAGGTTATAGTGTTGTCCCTCCAACCTCTGCAGGGAGTTGTCAGTGCCACTCTGAGGAGCCTGCTCTGGAGCCCACCACCTTCATAGGGACTGGGCTCATCTAAGGTCCACCCCTGAGCCTACAGTGCTTGCTATGTGTGGCTGTTGTGATAGCATCTGACACTACTGAGAAGAGTGTCTCCATATTCCTGCCTGTCCTTTAGGTAAGTAAAGGCTACAACTAGATCACCTCTGAGCTTACTTTTGGCCAGATTAGACTAGCTTGTCTCCCCTAAGCCTTTCCTCTTAGCCCATAAGCCACAGACCCCAATGGTCTTGATAGTCTCTGCTGGCTCAGCTTTTTCCATGTCACTGTTGGACTCAGGGACCCAAAACTGGATGTGGCACTGATGTGTGGCTTCCCCAGCACTGAGCAGAGGGGTTGGTAACTTCTTGAAATCTACCGGCCTTGTTCATCATAGTGCAGCCCAGGATGGGGTTTGAATTATTCAGGATGAATGTGCTGGAGGCTTATCTGCCCTGGCAGCCCATCAGTTCCCAGACTGATGTCAGGCATGATGATGACCCACATGCATAACAATGCACTTCTTGTGAAACTCTGGAATTTGCCCCATCCTCAAGTTTCTCAAGGTCTCCCTGGACTGGAACTCTACTGGATTGGTGTATGCTGTGTCAATCACCCTCTCTAATTTAGTACTGTCCACAAATTTGCTGAGGGTGCGCTCTGTCTCATCACCCACGTAGCTGATGAAGATATTGAACAATATCAGCCCCAGTATTGACCCCTGAGGCACTCTGCTTATTACTGGCTGCCAACCAGATGTTGAACCATTGATTACCATGCTTTGAGTCTAGCGGCCCAGCCAATTTTCAAGCCATCTAATAGTCCTTTCATCCAGCTCGTACTTCCTCAGCTTCCAAATGAGAATGCTGAGGGAGACAGCGTCTAAAGCTTGATCAACCTGGCTGTGTTGAATTAAGGCCAAGTCTGAGGTTATTAACTGAAACAGCAGACATGCCTACACAACCAAATGAAGGAGTGATTGCAGCGTCTGCTGCTGTAACCATGCTGGCTCTAGGGCACAGTAACTATAGCATTAACATGGGTATTAGCTCCTGCTAACAAGCAGAGTAAAAGCTCCTGAGGAATTAGGCTTAAGAGTCCTGCTTTCTAGCAGAAACTGAAGTCCATGCTCCTGCATCTTTGCTGCTCCTATTGCCTGTGCCAGTTTGGTGGAGCGAGGCTGGGCACGCTAGCACATGCAGCAACAGTATTTGCTTTTGCAGTGTAATCACACCTAATAATTTTGTGCTGACAGAGCTGACTTCTCAGGGGCACAAAGCAGCAATTAAAAACTGTATTTGAAATCATTATATGAAGACAAACCTTATATCTAATGCTGTGTGAGGCCCTTAGAAGGGTGAGCAAATAACTGGGGAGATGGAGGATTCAGATGGGAAAGCGAGGCCTTTTGGTATTTATCCACTTGCTTGTGATTTGCGAGTTCACATTATAGATGCTGTGTGCTTCTATTCAGAGGGACTAATGATGCCAGATATATTCTAAAGACTTATGGTGATAAACAAAGAAGAAAACATTTAATTGACCCAAAATGACTATTGCTATTGGTGTCAAATATATAAGAACAAAGCTGGTCAACTTGAATCACAAATCCTCAGCTGGTAGAGATGTTTCAGTAAGGACCCGAGACAGCTGTGCAGTGCAATTTCTCTCACTAATCGTTCTTAAATTAAGAAATTAACCCCCTTCCACAAGCATTTGGATTGCACTGGAGTGGGAGACAGGGACAAAAATTGGACTGGAGTCCATGGTAATAGTGACCATGGATGCTGCCAATGATACTTAGAATATTTGAACCCTGGTGCTTGCAGAAATAAGGCACTCTAGACTACCAGATACGGCCATTGGAAGGGACAGTCCCCTAAAAGCATCAGTGAGCTCACCACAGTACCCATGTGCTGCAATGTGTTTGCCAGGCATACTGGTTATGCCAGAGGTTATGTCTTGCATTAGCACTGAACTTAAACCAGCTCTCTTGTCAATAGTGTCCAACATCTTCTGCCACCAATTAGACCAAATCTCTGCATTGCTAGAACTCCTCAGTGTGCAGGTTTCAGCTGGATCAGCTGATGGAGCCAGCAGACATAACCCAGGACTTGTACCAGCTTCGGGATTTGATTCTGGCTCTCTGGTATCAATGTCCAGCATGGAGTGCCACAGAGGAGACCTGAGCAGCCTGTAACCTGTCCATCTTTTTTTGTCAAGCCACTTTGGACTGGTAGAGAGAGTTCATGTCAGACCAGTTGTCTGTATCGTAAAGCTGCAGTGTTTTTCAGCTGGTATTAGGAGCCCTGAGGCTGGGTTTACTATACTGTCAAATGGTGACCTTGCCAAGCTGCTTGCAATGCATGGGCTGCTGCAAATGAATGGAGCTTCTGTTAGGGAAACATCAAAGCAGCAGCAGGACTTGGATGCTGTCGCTTAGTAGATGAAGGGCCCAGAGCAGCCATGCATCTACTCCCCTTCGCATAAAACATTCATGATGCACACTGGGAGGTGTGGGAGTCGTGAAGGGGTTTCTTTAGCTCTCTCATGAGTAAGTCCATTCCTTGTGGCTTTGTGGGCTCAGCTGAACTGAGCTTCGGGCAGATGTGATCACTGAACCCTGTGATTCAAATAATTGCTACTAGCCATGTCACAGTCTCATTGAGTGTTGTCACTGCCTTTGATTTTACTACCTTTGAATGTAAGCTTGAGATCAGCAAGGTCAAGATGTTGCAACATGACAGAAAACTTCAAGGCTCTTGGAGAATCTGTAAATGTGGATAGGTCTTGGGCTGTGTCCTTAGACTGCCTGCAAAAATGCTTCTTTTTTACCATTTCATTTTCATGCTCTTTCTAAATGCATTCTAAAATGGGGGATGCCTGGAGATATTTTCTTTAGCTTTTGCTAAATGTTCATCCCCCATCAACAAGAAATGTCTGAGTTTATTTTTGCATGAGTGATCTTCTAATAGATTGCTTTTACCCCTTTGAAGGAGAAGTCATTGACTTTCTTAAGGGTTCATTCTCCTTCCTCCCATCCTTCTGCAAGATCTTGGTTTCTGTCTTCTGTACTGCTCTGCAGATTGGCATAATTTCTTTCCTCCATGCCTTTTCCAAGAATTCTCATTTATTCAACAATTTTAACAGTTCTGTTCTACTTTGAGAGATTCAGAAAAAGCAAAAGTTCCTTAAACAAAAAACAATTGATATTTCCAGCCATTTCCTCGCTTCTATCTAGGTCAACGCCTGTTGGGGGTATAATGGTGAGCTGCATTTCTGGTCACCCATGCAAGTGTTATGGTTCTCCCAGAGTCCAGCATATCTGCTGTGTCAGACTGAGATGCCAAAACATTAATTACCTTAAAACAGCTTACACAGCTATAATTTCATAAACATTAAATTTTCCATGTTTTCTGTGAGTTCTTATCATAGTGGTTACAGTACCTTGTGCTAAGATGGTTTTGGTTATCTTTAGAGTTTTGGATCTGTCCTTCACAGTAGCACTAAGGTTGAACTATTGTCACTGAATAATGCTCAAAGAGGCACCTTTCTGTAACTGATATTGCATACAGGTACCATTTGAAGCACTGAAAGGTGCTGACTGTTTTACTCTCATTTCCACTAGGGACTACTGGCTCATTGCCTCTCCCTGCAAACACGGCTCTGCTCCACATATGTGAGCTTTCTTCAGGTTAATGGGAGAGTCAAGCTGATTAGTTCTCTGGAAGTGGCAAATGAAAATATGGGAGGATTGGGTATTTTGCCTGGCGGATGGTAGTAGTGGCTCCACTATTACTCAGATGTTTCTTTTCCATGTGATCCTGATAAACTTGTAAATGAGGATGTTTGGTGTTTAGCATCCTCGTGGCTTTTCACATCTGGGAGCCCAAAGTGGATCTGAAGTTCCCTTTGTAGTCTGCTGAAACCAGTAGTCTCAACTGTTTTCTTAGACTTGGAAAACTTCTTGCACTCCTTCTCTGTCAGCAGTTTTCCTGCAGTGCTGCTTGCTGCATCTCCAGGCTGTCCTTGCAGGAGATGGCCTTATGTGGGTCTTGGGTTTTCCTGTGTCTACAAGATCTACCAACAGACACACCTGCATCACCCATGCAGCAATTTCCTTGGAAGCCTCTTGGCTTAATGCCCCTTTACTAAGGGTCATTCCACCTGCTTATGGAGTTATACTTTGATTTTCCTGTTCCTGAGACTTTTTCATCCTCTTTCAAGTTATAAGCTGTTATTGTTGAGCCAGACTGTACAACCACAGGCTTTTCTTCAAAACTTCCATTCCTTTTCAGGCTGAAGGGGTGAGCCAGTTTTGATTGACTGAGGCTTCTTTTGACATAGCTCCCTTTAGTCAGCAATGAACAGTCTGCTTTGCCTGCCTACATTTTATCTTCTATTATTATTATTCTGGATAGGAATGATATGTTGTCTTAAATCCTTGCCGACTGCTTAAAATTCTCCCACATCTTTTAGAGTGTTTAATTATTCCCCTTCAGGAACAGGTTTAAATTGACTGACTTCCTTTAAGGCTGCGATTTCACGTGTAATGGCAGTACTGCTGAAATTGTTATAGGCTGCCTCCCTCCCTCGTGCAGCTGACTGACCTGGGAAAAGCAACACTTCAAAACCAACCTTTCCTCTTCGAGCTGGGTTTAATCTAATGGGCTCCCTTGCCCTGGTTGGTCCCCAGCCCCACGGATGCAGCAGGGCTGGGGCAAGGAGCATCTCCTGCAGTGGAGGTGCTGGTTTAGGGTGGCGTAAAGCGTGGGTGGTATTTTGGTCCGAGTTTTGTCTCAAGCTCCCTTCACCAGGGGGATTGCTGATGTTCATTAGCAACTAATTGGTGCTGGCGAGCTGTGACTTTTTACCCCATGGTTTCTCAGTGACTCTGACGGCAGCAGCTGATGCTTAATTGCTAAGTCTGAGTGAAGCTGCAGGTTCACAGAGATTGCCCGAGTTCTGTTATCTGTTTTTGCTTGACAATTACATGTAGTTTTGATTAGTAAAATGTTGATGGGTTTTACTGTTCTGTTTCTTTGATGTTTCCAGAAAGCTTTAGCTGAGCTGCTCCTGTAAATCATGCCAGAGCATTATTTAGGCATGGGAAAATGGAAACTACATCTGGACCAGTGCTGCTTGGAGAGGCTGTTTGCAAACCAGATTTCTGCTCCTCACGGTTGCCATTTGAGGCAGAAATTATGCGTGACATATTTTGCCCAAGAACTGGTTTTAATTTGTTGGTTTGCCTGATTGAAACAAATTTGACCATTAAATGGCCCACTTTTTGACTTCCTAATCTATTTGCACGTGTATCTTCCTGGGTAAATGTGGAAAATAGAACAGGGTCATTGCTGTCTGCCTGCTCAGATGGGAGGAACTGATTCATGCTTTTCCATAGTCCATTTTGACCCATTAGGTCTCCCTGTCCCAGTGCTTGAGAAGCTATTCAGCCAGCTTCAGACCCAGAACTGCTGTGCAAGGATCCAACAGCTTGAATCCAGGAGCTCTGATCATGTGGAAATGTGTTTTTTTGGTGCCATTCTGAGATTGGCGAAGTTCAAGGCCATAGTTTTGTGACCTTACCCCTTACATGATTCTCTAATCTGAAACAAGCCCAAGTGTTAATTCTGCCAGCTTCACCTCTGGGTCCGAGCACTCCTGTTGAGGTAATTGCAGTAAATGAGCCAAAGTCTCAGCTGAGGTCTGGCTGGATCATCTCTCTCAGAGCAGCCCTGAAATGGGAAATGCAGCTTGTCCGCTGGCTGCCTCTTCCAATGTCAAGCTGTACCATGTTGGTTGAGATGCTGTGTGTTGTGCTTCCCCAATGTGAAATGTCTCCAGGCATGAGATGTGTGGCTAGTCCCTCCTCCCTGCTCATCGTGATCCCCATTCCCTGTTTCCTAGGGTGATAGCCTGGCTGGGCAGTTATCCCTTGTTAGGGGGGACTCTGCAAGTCCCTGGCATGGCACTGAGGGCACCAGTGTTGTAGAGGCATAGCTTGCACAGCAGCAAAATGCTGCTCTGTTTTCTCCTCAGTTCCTTACCTGGCACTTCCAAGCATTTCAATCATTTGTGTTTTCTTGACTGTGCACTGAACTGACGTTTTCAAAGAGCTTGCTGTCACAGCCCCACAACAGTACCGTAACAGTAAAACAGTGATGGTTGAGCTACAGACTGTTGGCAGGTGTAAAGTTCAACTCCCTGCATGCATTGCCTTCCTCTTGCTATTTCTGGTTATCATGTCTTATTTCTCAGATTTACAGTGTTTGTGCAAAAGGTCTCTGTTTCTCTGCTTCCTGTTCAAAGAGTAAGGTTTAGTCTAAATATTTGCCTTTTTCATAGAGCTGTTGTTACCCTTGGACCTATCCTCTAGGTGGTGATGCTGAGGTCCTGCGCCTTCATCTTGTTCTTCCACACTTCCCTTTTTTTCACCAATGTTTTCTCATTGCTGTGGCATGTCTTGATTTGGATGAAATTTGCCCCCCAGCTCCTTAATCACCTGTCCTCAGGATAACTGATGCTGTAGATCCCTTGCACTATGGTCTTTTCATGATGATGTAGGGCAGATGTCTGCTCTGCCTTGCCAAGCCACTTTGCAGCACCTGGGGCTGGGTGAGTTCCCTGGACAAGCAAATGTGGATGGGATGGCAGAAGCCACTGGCCTCAGAGCTCACAGCTATTGAGAGGTTCAATTTCTGAGCTGCTTTTTTTCAATAAGGAATTCCCTAGTTGCTGTATTATACAAAACAATTTTTAAAAGAAAAAAAGTAAGAAAAAAACCCTTAACATTTTCTTGACCTTGATTTGCCCTTCAAAGCACTGCACCATAGGTTAGCCTGTGATACTTGGATGCCAAGGATTGTCCTGGACCCAGAGCAAGTGTGCTCATCCAAACTTTTAGGAGGAATCTGGTACTTGATGCAGAGATGTTCACCAGTATGCCTGGACCCATCTTCTTCAGACCTGGATCAAATTTGTAAACAGTAAGCTGGGAAAGGAAGAATAATGTTGCCGAGACAGGTCTGATTCCCCTCTCCCTTCTGGGGCAGAGGGGATTACTTGGAGAATACATCAATAAATCCTTCCCCTGGTGCCAGCAACTTCCACTGACAACCAGTTTGCTGAAGGGCTAACCTGGCAGGAGATCCTAAAGATGTGAAGGCTCACGAATACCGGTAAGATCTTCACCCTGAGGAAATGATGTGTTTCCTTTCCAGCTGGGGCTGAGGGATCTAATTGCACTGGTCTTCCAAACTGAAATGAAAAATGCTGCCATATCTACCTATCAAAAATATTGCAAGCTTCTCTCTTATTAATTTGCTGTGGGAGCTGTACCCTGAAATGTGAATAAAATTCTGAATGAGATTGTTTGAGGTAATTCACAGGTTTTGATTTGAAATATTTTACCTTTTTGTTTAAATGTGTTGTTGCTGGGCAGGATGACAGCTTGAAGCTGATACCTCATTTTAGATTTTACAGATCCTGTTAGTGTGAAAATGAATGAAACCTAAGAGTGTAATGTTGCATATTATTCAATTATTAGCTTTCAGCTGGTTCCAGAGCGCTTCTCTAACACTAATTCTGGGATGGAGTATCAGGAGGTAGCAAAAGGACTCAGAGGAATCAGAGAGCAAAACTCTTGCAAGCAAGATACTGACCTTGCAAAGGATAGTTTCTTGAGCATTAAATAGCGTAAGCCCCAGGGCCCAGTTTAAGGTTTGCAAAGTAAATGCAGTTTCCATTGACTTCAGTGTGGGTTTGACTCTCGGGCTTGCTGCTGAGGAAGAGCCTGGTGCAGGGGGGTCTCCCCAGAGCACAGCAGAGGGCCAGGATCCCCTCCCTGACCTGCTGCTCATGCTCTGGGGGTGCACCCAGCACACGGGGGGGTTCTGGGCTCAAGCACACACGGAAGCCAGGTCATGGGGAGCTTCTCATTGACCAAAGCCCCAAGTCCTTCTCCTCAGGGCTGCTTTTAATTCAGTCTCTGCCCGTACATAGCCAAGTAGCAGCCTGATCAACTCAGAAGAAAGTCTTGTTTTCCGTCAGGGTAGGAAATTCATGGAATGAGCCTCCAAACCCATTGATGCCTCATGTGTGTGATAGCCAGGGAGGTCTTGTCAGGAGGGAGACTGTTTTGTGGCTCTGTACTTCAAGATGCAGACTTTTGTTTTCATATTGGCTTGTGCCACCCTCTTGGTGTTGCTCCTGGGGCTGGTGAGGGTGTTTATTGGTGCTGGGTGCATCTCCCCTGCTCCTGCACCCACCACAGTCCACCTCTGTTGCTGGAGGGACCCTCTCCATGTAGACATGGAGCTTCAGAAACACCAGCTCCAGCAGTAACTTAGCAAGGACAGCAGCACATGTGCAGAGTGGTGTGGTTTATGTTTGGCGGAGTGAAAGGGTGGTTGGTTGTTTTTATTTAATGTTTTCTTTTTTGACTCTATTTTCTTGTTCAAAATCATCCTTTACCTGAAGGAGGCTGTTTGTCACTGGGTATCCCTGATGATGCTCCCCGAGGAACCACAACTGCAGGCGGTGGAGATGAATCAGGTCTGCCAGGATAATTGTGGCAGATAAGAGAGAATTGAAGCCTCCAGCCTAGTTTGAGAGAAAGAAGACTGCTGAGGAAAGAGAGGCAAGCTTGCAGTGCCGGGAGATGCAGCACACAGCCAGCCTGGAGAGCAAGAACCAGCATGCCCAGCCTGAATGAAGGAGGCTCTTTCCATATGCCAGCCACGCACACATCTCGGCTGACAGCACTTGCTTCCCAGTGACATGACAGAGAGGAAGAAAACCAGAGCTGGCTGGAACATGGAGTCCACAGCGAGAGCTCAGGAACAGCATGAAAACCATCAGGAACGTGAAAGGGGAGGTAAAAACATTACCTGTAGCTCCCAGTGTGACTGAGCAGGGCTTTGTGCCTCTAATAGTTTCTCCATCAATCTGCCAGAGCTGTGCTTTGCTGCACAGAGCTGCCTCAGCCGGGTGGCTATTGCTGGGTCATCTTTTACAAAGGATTTGTGTCACCATAAGCTGTGGTTATAGGGTCACACTGGAAGTGCAGAAAGCAGCAGTATGGTGCTGTTGGGTTTATTTTCTCAGCATTTGTTGCCAGATACGGATTGCCATGCCATCTCTTAGGCCACTTATGGTGGTGAAACTTCACAGACGTGTGCATTCTGCTGCTTTTTGTCTGGGCTAAGGGGAAGGATGTGTTGCTTTTGTCTTTTGCGTTGAGCAGCAGGTGCCCAGCTGAGCACCAGGCAGGAGCTGCCCATGTTTTGGACTCAGGCAGCCCTTCTCTTTGCTGTCTGTAGCCTGGCACAGCAGCCCATTAGTGCTAATTGGTAAATTATGATGATGTGCTTCAAAACTGCCTCCTTGATGTCCAGCAGGTATCTGAGTCTCTGCATGCAGACCCTCCCCAGCAGGAGCAGGGGCAGGCACCCCATCTCCTACATGTCCCTGACTGGGTGTGACTCTTCGTCACTCTGCATACGCTTCATGCTGTGTCTTCATGTCTGGACCTTCAGTGCTGGCTGGTCTTACAGCAGCATGGCTCGATGCAGCCCATGGATCCATCTGTGCTCCCGACCGGGCAACCCTGCCAAACTGCTCTGGATTGTAAAGTACCTCAAAGAGGAGCTGAGTGACCTGAGGTTAAAGCAAAGATCGTGCACTCACACGCACAAAAGTATTAGGAAAGCTCTAGCAGTTTTGCTTCATCCTTCACCTAGATACAAACTAAGAAGGGGATGCAATAAAGGTATTCTGTGCATTTCCTCCTCAGAAGGATGACCTGCAGCCCCTTTCTTTCATGATCCTTTCTAATGCAATCATATCCTGGTAGCAAAGTCCTATGTGGGCATGAAGTGCAAACCTGCAAGGCTGCAGGAGAAGGAGGGGGGCACCTGGGTGAAGCACTGTGCTGCTATGCAAGGTCCTGGGGTCTGGGTGAGCTCACTAGCTGAAGGCAGAGGGAGTGTGGGATGCAGGAGGATGGTCAGCAGCCTGGCTGTGGTGCACCTAGAAGAAGGGGTGATGGGTATAGGGGGTACGTGGTGTGGACGTGCACAAAGGCAGCAGGGCTGGCAGCTGGAGGGGCTTCCCAACAGGAATACTGGATTTCACAGCACTCTCAGCTATTTCACAGTGCCCTTCTGTGCTCTCACCACCTGGCTTTCCTGCACAGCAGCTGTGGTACAGCCCCTTTACAGCTGTTTGCCTAAGACCTGCTTATCACTGCTGTGCTCCTCTCCCTGCCCCTGCCGATTTGCCACTACAAAACAGCTCTCTTGGTGGTGATATGTGCCCGTCTCCTCAGCTGCGTGGATTTGCTTATGGCTGATGATGCTTTTCAGGCAAGAAAAACTGCTCCGAAGAAGTCTGGCTCTGCTGCCAGTGCCTTGCTGCTGCTTCGGATGACGAGCAATGGGGTCTGGTGATGGAGTGATGCAAGGCAAAAAATGTCAGTCCCAGGGTGAGTATCCAAGGTAAAGTCATTGTGCCCAGAGATCCGATGCAAGCCTCTGCTGCAAAGGGGAAGGCAATCTGAGACCCTGAGAGCATCTGAGGAGGAAGCACAGGGTGCCCAGCCTAAACCTAAAGGAGGATGGAGACATCAAGCATGGTTTACCCAGTGGGCAAGAACAGGCTAATGGAGAAGCTTATGAGCTAACTGGGAGATTAAAGAGCACTGGTGTGGATGCAGTGCTTGGCCCAGCATGCAGTTAACCCATCCACGTCTTTAAAGCAAATTTAAACCAACAGTGTGCTTCTACTCTGTGTAAGCAATTAGCATCACGTGGCTGTGGTGATTTTCATTTGGCACCTGCATCCCAAAGCCAATTTAGCATGAAAATGCTCAGTGAGTAAACACAAGAATAGCCTCTTAGCTCCTGGGCCCTCTGCCCTTGACGTGACATTCGTACTGACAAAGGTTGGGGGTTTTCACACCACAGCAGAGAAGCATGCAGATTTCTCTGAAATCAAAGTACAATGACTGTTTTGATGCCCAAAATGACCACTTCTGCCCTGCTAATATCAGACAAATATTGACTTGTGGCTACTAAGAGTCCATTCCTTCACTGATGACTGCTCAAGGCTACTTGGATAAACAAATGGTTTCTCATGAATATTCTTATTTTAGCACATCCCTAGAATAATAATGTTCTGTACATATTCTCATTATGCTTTGTCTTCTGTTGGCAGTTTGAGGTGACATTGTGTGGCACTTTGTTAGCACAGGAAAGGAGTGTCCCACTGTAGAAGGTCACTTGTTGAGGGCAGAGTTCAGCTGTACAATTCTTGGTCTCTGCTTGACCAAAACCTGTCAGAATTACTACTCTTGCATGAGAGCGGGAATGAGCATCCAGCACAGACCTCTCTGTGTGTTGTTTACTCTGACTGCTAGATCATTAATCCAACACCTGAAAATACTGGTGGCCACAGCCCAGATGCTGCAGGTGATTAGCAACTGGACCGCTCCCAAAAAATACACTCTTCCATTAGTGACAATGGCTGATGGTGCTCAGCCCATGACGTCTCCTTCAGCTCCAGGAGCCCTGCAACTGCTTGGTGCGCCCTACCAAGGAGCAACTGTTGTGACCATGGTGTGGCATTCTTGAAGCCAGGACATGCCAGGAGCTCCCTAGCAGGAGGGGTGACAGGTGAGAAAACAGCATCCTGGTTTCCAAATGTGGATCCTTGGGGTGTGACTCTCAACTGATCTTGGTGTGCTCATGTCCTGGGTTAAGGCAGACCTTCCCAGTTTCATTCACTAATCCTGGCAGCAAAGGCTTCCTGATGCCCATTTCTGCTTCCTGCTGTTGAAATGGTGATGCAGCTCATGGTTGGTCAGCTTTGGAGTAAATAGCTTGCCTTAACGTGAAGTTACTAAGCACCTGGGGACATCTCCTGCTCCTCCTGATGACAGCAGGACCATTACCTTCATTTTGCTCTAATCAGTTACTCCACTTCAAAGTGGCTGGAAACATCAGCATCCTGCGTTGGCGTTGCTTTAGAGGCACTTTGCATTGATGTGAATGGCTCCATGATGGTGAACTGATATGTAGTTGAAGCTGTTAAAATTATTTAGTGTAAGCTAGTAAGCAGAGCTCCAGGAGAATGAAGCCTTCCAGAATAGCTCTTCCAGAATAGCTCCCTGCATGAACATTTGGGTCCAAAATAAAGAGCTGCTTAATTCTAGAATAATTACTCTAATTATTTTCAATGAGTCCTTTCTCCGTTTTTGTGAAGTGTCTAAAAATTGTGCTTGTCCCTGTCACCCCAATGAGCTCACACTGCTTCACAGAATTTGGAGTAGATGAAGTTACTGACTCCCCCAGGCAGCCTGCTTATTTTTTAATCCATTTACAGTGTTTTGATTCCATGGTGATAAGGAGTTTATAAATGCTAATTGATAAATGAGATAGAGTTTATACTGGCTCATACAGGGCAGAAATAGTCAAATGCATACAAAATTGTTATTATTCAAAAACTTGACAAGACTTCCCGTTCCAAAGTTGACGAAGTGAATAAACTCAGGGAAAACATGACCTTCAATGATGTGGCATCAGTGAGTGCTGTGAGCATCTGAGTTTGTGGGCTCACACCAGCCTGGAGAGGGTGGACAAGCTGGGAAACCACTGAGGAACAGAGAAACAGCAGTCAGAGGTCTTATAGTTAGTATGGGCAGCATTACATGATTGTAATCTTTCTTCTTTCTTTCCTCCCTTCCCCTGTGAGGATCAGGCCACCAGGCACTACCTTGGGAAGGGGAAAAGCTCTGGTTCAACTTGCCATATGGACAAGTTGCTGCCAAGGGAGAGTGTGTGGGGCTTTGGCTTCACTCACTCAAAGGTGCTTTGTTTATTGCAATAAGACAAACATGATTCTGGAAGTTCTAAACTGGTTTTACTTTGCTGGTTTGTGTTGTGCTCTTTTTCCTTACACAAACTTGTCCAGGCCCCACGTTTTACACGTTTTGATGGTCTTTTCTCCAAATCCCTCCACTCAGCAGCACTGACTGGAGGTTGCAATGACCCGATCCTTGCTCACTGTGACCAGGGATGGTGAACCCCAGCACCACACAGATGCCTTCAGCACTGGAGCCCCCAGTCCCTGGAAAGCACCAGCATTGGTAGCACAGGGAGCCTGGGAGGTGAGCAGCCTGCAGAGCCTTTGTAAGGCTTCCTTCCTTTTCCCTTTTATTGTCTAGCCAAGCCTAGCTGTGAACAAAGGCTCTCTGATGCTGGTGCGTGTCAGCAGAAGTATACATCAGTCCATTTTTTCCTATCTGTGGGGAATGCAGTGCTCTCTGCCTTGTTTTCTCTCTCGTTCTGGTCCTGCACCAGGCGACAGACATTGATAATTAATTGCCTTGGTCTCTTTTTAGCTGCAGTCTATTGCTTGAGCCACAGCATAAAAAAATACAAGTTAAATTCATGTCTTAGTCCCGCTGTACAATTCCCTTTCTTTGCAAGATAGGGTCTGAGCACGATGCGTGGAGCAGCCTCCAGACGTCGGGCTGAGGAGCCAGGATGGCGCTGCTGCTATTTTTGTCAAATGCTGACATTAGTTACACTAAAAAGGAAAACCAACCTCTCACCTCCCTGTAAAAATCCAGCAGGATGCTCAGCACCCAGGGCTGACGCAGGGGGATGCTCCCTGCCTTTGGCTGGGGTCTGACCAAAACACACCAATAAAGACCAGGGTGTCCACTGTGACAAAAGACACTTCCCTGTGAAAAGAGGCATTTTCCACCCCAGGGGGTCTGGGGCTGCATTTCCCACTCCTCCACTTGCCCCAAGGGAAAAAGGGAGTGGTGGTGGCCCCACAGTGAGGGCACAGCATCACCTATGGGGCTACACAGAACAGCAGCAGCATGGGGATGGCACAACAAGGACCAATGCCAAGACCAACAGGCAGATGGACAAAGAGCTTCTATTTCTCAAAATTAAGGGTGAAACTAAGCATTTACCTCACAGTGAGTCCCTGAAGATTTAGTCGATGGTGAAGTGTGTTGCAGATATTTTATACGTAACTGTAAGCATAGTCATAAAGCATGTTATACGAGTTGCAAGACATAGTCATAAACAACCTCTGGTGATCTATCAGTCTAAAAGACCCCATCAGGATTTATTAAAACTTCTGTTAATCATTTGTACTTGCCTTTCCATACCTAAAAGCCTGTGAGCAGGAAGGGTCATACACATAGCCAGCACAAAAAGCCATGTCAGGAAGAGAGTTTATTACAAGCCCTGTAGTCACTAGCAGCAAAGATACACATGCATTTTGGTGGGCATGAGTTCACTGCAAAGAGAACACCTGCTGATGCTCCAGCGGCTGCATCAGAAGAAGCAGAATGGGCCATCTTTACCTTGTTTGTTCATAGAAATTGCTAAAATAACTGCTGCTAATAGGACCTGGGGAAGAGCCACACACAGCAATTATCCAGGCTTACTGCGATTGACTGAAGTTGTCCAAAAATCACTAAGACAAAGCAAATCTCCGGCCATTAATCCTCTTGTAGCCTAGACAAGATCTCACAAAGTATATTCCCATGACAATGTGGCTCTGCACTGTCACTCAGAAACTGAGTAATTGTAAACAGTCCATCAAATTCCAGATTATATTCCCTCTGCCATTTCCAGAGGTCTTTGTGTTGTTTACATTGCTGAAAGTAGAGACATGCCAAGAGAAGAAATAGCAGCTGAGAACAGACTTTGGCCTGAAGTCCTTCTGGTTGGCAATGCACTTTGCTGCCTGCAGATTAAGCAGATCAGTGGGCATTTGCTCACCCCAAAATGCAGCAAGACAACACCAACAGACCCAGCAGAACCGCACAAGCAGCTGTGTAAGAAAACGTGGTAAGTGAGAGATGTTCTTTGTCCAGGTCTCTACACAAATACCAAGCTGGGAATGGGAGACTGATGAGGCTACCAAGAAACTTCTTCATGGCATCTACTGAAATGAGCTGCCAAAGTCTGGCAAAGATCACTCAGACCAAGCAAATGTACTTTCCCAGCAGCAAGTGCCAGCCCATATATTTCCCCTGGAAAATAGTCATCAGGTAGATGCATGGTCAATCTGGTACAAGAGCACTCTTCAGCAAGAAGCTGTTGAAACTCAAGTTGAAAACAATGATAAAACAAAGCCTTATCCGTTTGAAGGGCCTGAAAATACAGTGAAATATTAATAAATAAGTGTTAGCCTGGCAAAGAAAATACCAAATGCCCTTTAGAGCAGGAGTTCTGGTCACGATATAACTGAAGATCTCTCAGAAATCTCAAACGATGAAATATTTGTTTTGAGGAACAGATGACATCCAAAGCAATATTAGAGGAAAATCAGAGCCTCTACTGATTTTCTTTCTTGCCATCCCAGGTGGAGAGCAGCAGGCATTGCCAATATTGATTTAGCAAGAAGGACCTCAGGTGTACTTGAAGGGTTTGTTTGGCAAAGACTTTTTTCCTCTGATTTTGACATAATATGCACTCGAGTACAAGCAATCTGCACTCAGTAGAAGTTTCACAGCTTCCCTCCACTCCTACACTGGCAAAAGCTGATTTTTGCAAGTATCTGCTGGTAAGCAGAGCTAGTGGCTTGTAGGTGAAAACAGATGCTCTCTTGTGATACCCCCAGGATCCACCTCTGCCCACGGCATTGGGTGAATGAAAACTAAATCCCACCAAAAATGCCACATAAGGTTTCCTTCTCCCCAGGGCTGCTGGGTATGGAAGTTCGTTGAATGTGCAGCTGCACGGTTGGGTGGTGAGTCCTTTGTGGTCATGGTGAGCTCCACCACAGACTGCAAGAACAATGTGTGCCATTGTTTGTATGCTGTCAACAGGGGACCCTCACTCCGTAACTCAGCCCAGGGCTGCCCCTGTGAACAGGAGAGCATTGGTGGGGCTGAATACAGCAAGGTGCCCCATGGCACGAGGAGTGAGGAGACCTCGTGTAGCCGCCACAGACCAGTAAGAGCTGGATGCAGGGGTGGTGACATCCCTCCTTGGTTCAGCCTGCACAGAGGTGCCAGCCACATTGGAGTGAGCGTGCAGCTTCTTACAGGGAGGGCCGCCAGTGCCTCCTCAGGATGAAGGATCCTGTGATGTCTTCCCAAGAGCCCAGGGGTCTCCATCACCATTGCAGCAGAGAAAGGGTGATCTCTGGCTGATGTGAAGGACCAGATTTACAGCCAAATCCATTTGGAAGCCCAGCCTTTAATTTCTCAAGGTCTTTATCCCAAACAACTTTGAATTAGCTACTGCCCTGTCTTAGGAAACTTGTGACCTCTGCTTATGAGAACTCCTTGCTTTTCTCTTCCCTTCCCTATGGGAACTGCCTTCCTCCCTGGGGTAAGTGTGTTGCCGCAGCTGGCCAGATGTGCAGGTTTATGCCATTTCTCTTCAATTCATGCCTGCCCCTGTATATACATCCCAGGGTTTTCTTGGCGTGGTGCTGCATTGCAAATCTGCATTAGGAGCATGGCATTAGTGCTGCAGCTCTGTGCGAAGTGCGAGTGCTCCAATTCCCCCAGCGATTAGTGGGTGACAGTTCTGATAAATCAACTGTTTTATCATAAACATGTGCACTCAGCATTAACTCTACACATACCCAGCTCTGGGTGAAGAGATTCTTATTCACCAGGAAAGAGACAGCCTGCAACAGGGACATCCTCAGCAAATCCCTCTGAGGAGCTGTTGTGTCCATGGCTCATGCATGTGCACACACACGTGTGCTTGGCCATATGACAACACCAACGTGTACATACACAGATCCATGTATGTGTTGTGTGCTTGGTGCCGCCTTCATGTCCCCCTCCCCAGGAGAGGTGGGCATGATTTACTTCTACAAGGCCAGTGTGCATAGCCCTTCTTGGTTTCCAACCTATATATCTGTCTGCACCCAGCTTGTAGGACTGGCTGTCAACCAGTTTTATTTTCAGCCACAGCTGCATATTGGATAGCCCAATCCCTTGCAGCTGGGAGCAAAGCTGAGGGCAGGGAGAAGCACTGGTCATTACCTGCTCTGCTGCTCTGTGTCAGGACACGATGATTTTGGACACACACTTGGGATAGTGTGTCTGTTCCACTTGTTCCAGGCTTGGGCCAGGAACAAAGAGGGATGGAGAAACATGCACCAAAGGGATGCGGCAGAACCTTCAGCCAAGCAGGAGTTTCAGGTAATGGATGCAGAGAACGGCAGTACCCAGGGACCAGTTACTCAGGAGCCTGCCTCAAGACTGAGGGCCACAGGGGCATCTCCCCTGACCTCCCTGCACACAGCCTTCTGTGTCTGGGGCAGGGGACCACTGCTACATGACGGGAGGAAGCAAGGTGGCAGCCCAGGGGCCCATAAATCACCACGTCTTGCTGTGTATTGTGGCAACTCCTCGTTTAGTGTATGTATGTATCTGTGTATTCCTTCTGACATTTTTATTATTATGAGATAGTTCCCCTGAAGGGGGATGAATAATGAAAATGCAGCCTTTGGATGTAGGAAAGAAGGGAGGCAGAGAGTAACTGCTCTGCCTAAAGACACCTCACTGCAGTGCATGGCCCCTTTCCACACAGCACCAGCACCAGCACCAGCTTCTGATGTCTCCCTGCCCAGAGCCAGCGCCACATCCACCCTCCCCTCCTTCCATGAAACACTGGCACATCACGTCTGCCTTTCCCTTGCCATCCTTCCAGTGAGCTCTGGTGTGTCTTCTCCTGCCTCCAGACCCTGCTATCAGCTCCAGAGAGGTGCTTATGGGCTTTCGGGCTCCTGTGCTGACCCCTCCGCCTGAGCACTGAGCCAGCTTTGCAGGCTGCTGGAGTTGATGTTTACCAAGGGGGTGGTTTTGAGGGTGCAGAGTGGGGGTCTGATGGGACATCCCACCAATGCATCCCATGTGGATCATTGGGATGCCTTGGAAAGCTGCAAGCACATGGGAGCAGTGCGGCTGCGCTCACACTCAGGGCTAGTGTGGGCTCTACTGTGGGGTTGTAGGGGGAGCAGGGGAGTAGCTGCCCCCCATCAGCTGCTGTTTGGGGAATCTCCCCCCAGGCAGGGATGCGATGGGAGCGCTGATGCCACGAGCTGTGTTTGGAGATCAGAAAGAAATCAACAGTATCGGTTTCCGTGGCAACCTCGCCATGGAGCTAGAGGCGAGAGCCATGGTCTCCATCACTGCAGACATGTAGGAAGGCCCTGCCTGGGTGATGGCTTCTGGACAAAATGAGGTCCCCATCATTGCATGGCACCAGGCAAGAGGCTGGAGAGCTGCGGGCTGGAGCTGGATGTGGAGACCATAGGATGTGGGGCTTAAGCCTCACATCCCATCCCATCCCATCCACCAAACCCACACCCCCAAGCAGGGTGAAGCACTGCTCTTTTTTACTGGAATGCCCTTTCCCCACCATGTACCCCAGGGCCAAATGACTTGCAGAGAGATTCAAAGCCTGTGGACCTTCCCAGGGTAGCTGGGATGGATGGAGGGGGGTGCTGCAAAATCCTGTGGCCACAGAGATCAATAGCACAACATAAAGGCATTTATATCACTATAAAGGGAGCATACAGCCCAGAATTAGTTACACTAAAATGTCTGTTGCAGAGTATTAATTGGGTTACTAAACATGTCACTGTGAATGTATTTTATAGGCAGCATAAATTTCTGTATTAATAAGGAGCATTTCTGGTCCTCTCTGGCTGCCCATCACAATGTGAGCTAAGACATAGCTCAGCACTGGGAATGGTGGCAGGTCTGGTCCTTTCCTGCACTGGGATGGGGGAAGAAGATCTCAGGGTTACAAGACAGGTCCCTTTGGAGGGGAAAGTGAAGATGCACAAGGGATCTGGAGGGGCTTTGTGGTTTCCCCATGAGACTACTGCACCCTGGATGCTGTGCTATGCCTGCATGTGCAGGATACACTGGTAAATGGGACTGGGGAGGGGCTGTGGTGCTGCAGCATTTTGTTGGGGCTCTGGGCTGCTGTGCTGGGCTCCTCAGGGACAGTGATTGGATGGTCAAATTGCCAGCAATTGCCATCCCTTTAAATGCAGATACACAAAAACGGGTGTAGTTCTGGACCTCACAGAGTTTCTTTGCTCTGTTTATCCCATTTCAGTGCCGCTCCCCCTTTCCTTGTACATCTGCTGCTATCAAACACTTCTTTCAACAGAGAAAATCAAGAAACTCATCTTTCCGGTTGCTTCAGATTATTTTTGGTTCTTGTAGTGATAAAGTTTAAAAATAAAGAGACGTAAGACTTCCCAGAAATGTGAGCTGCTGCCTCTGCACTGCCCAAGGGGCTCCTGCTGGCAGCTGGAGAGCTGGATCTCATCTGCAAGTCACCCTGCCCCTGGCTGTTGTGAGGTGGCCACAAAAGGGAAGCGATACTGGTTTTACATGAAATATTTAACTGCATCTAAGTTACATCTGGCATACATCCACTGCAAACAAACATCCATGGAAGAGCTGAACTGTCAGTAAATGCCTATGAAAAGCAGGAAGATAAATGCAGCTTTCCGCATTAAAAATACCACTGCAACTTGCTGCTTTTAGTCTAAAGAGTCTCCAAGGGCAAGTCTTTGACCCTACAGCCCTGTTGCTCAGAGCCATTTTGGACAAGAACATATTGAAAGGGCAGTTATTGAACTAGTGACGCTTGATTTTGATTTTCTTCCAAGCCCCCCCCTTCTTTTTTTTTTTTTTTTTTTGGTGAGGCAAACGAAAGCAGAAGCAAATAGACACGAGGAAAGAAAAGGGCACAGAGAAAAAAAGGTAAAAATATCATTTCCCGTATACTTTGGCTTAGTTGCTGAAAAATGTCAAGCCTACAACCTGCTCTTGTTTCAGATTTGAGAGGAAAGCTTTGGCAGAGGGCTGGAAGCAGCCAGTGAGTTTACCATGGGATCCAAGCCAGACACTTCTTAGGGTGTCAAATGAGATGACAGGAGGAAGCACAGGAGATAATCTGGGGATGAAGAGGTGTACACAACGTGGGGACTCCAGGTTCACGACACTTACCTTGTGCCAAGTCGGTCACCCCAGCAAAGGAGGGGATGTCACTGGGACACTGGTCTTAACCCAGAGGCTGGACTGTTCCCTGTTCAGAATTCCCAGCTCCAGAGCCATGTACATGCCTATTCAGAGGATTCCTCCTTCTTTTGCTTCAATGCTAGTGACTCACACAGAGCTTGAGAAGGAAAAAAAAGTGTATTCCTAAACACTGTTATTTTGGGTTCATGAAAAACAGATTGTTCACTAGGTAACAAGAGAACAACTTGCCAGACACATGTAGAGGTCACAACAACTGTGATTCATCTTACTAATCCAGCAGGTATCTAGAGCCATTTTAAAAGTCTTTATGCTTGGCAGTGATTCACATCAACTACTCCCGAGCATCTTTCCAAAAATGCCAGGTTTCTTCACTCCTCTGTATCTGTGAGTTGTTCACACAAGGTAAGAAAGCACTCAAGCACTTGCCAGATAACCATGGACCTCACCTGAAGACAAGAGGATTCAGACAAATCTGCATTTAATATCTGCACTCAGACAGTAAAATATGAACACATTGCCTCTCTGTACATGTGCACGCTGCAGAGCTCTGTGACAGATCTCCTATTTGCGTCTGAGTGTCTACCTTCCAACTTCAACATCTCTGCAGCCTTCACGCATAGCTGGACTAGAAGCATCTCCAGAAGGCTTCTTTGGGAGGCATCTCTGGAAAGAAACCCCAGGAGAGCAGCAAAGCTTCTTCACATGTGCTGACCATATACATGCCAGTCTTCATCTCAGTGATAGGATGTTGGGAGAAAACAGAAGAGATGCTCGGGGAGTCTCTGGGAACCTGAGCCTGGATGAGCATAGGATAAAATGCGATCCTCTAGATCTCATCCACATCCCCCAGCCCCTAGAGAGGGACTGGTGTGTAGTTTAAATCTGGGAACTTCAGACTACGGTCAGGAGGAGTGGGTATATGTGGGGGACATCAGCTCATGGTCTACAGAGCAGGGGCAGAGTGAAGGGGGAAGCATGAGATTATGTGGCTGCTTGAAGAGGTGGAGAAAAGACTATTGTATTCCCTTCCACATCACATGTGGTGCTTGGAGGAGTGGAGGAACAGGAGAAGGCTGCCCAGACACTGCCAGCTTCCTTGGCATCATTATCATGTCCCACGTCACCAGTCATTGCCTCAGCATAGAACCAGTGAAGTCCCTGTGGGACCTTCTTCAGGACCATGTGCTCCCACCACCTCCCTGGTGTGCATATGAGCTTGAGGGGTGCAGGGTGATGTCAACACTCACTTCTTCACATGGGTAAAGGGGGCCTGGTCTCCTCCCATCCTTCCCTCTCCAGCAGATGATAATGAGATCTTGGTGGATCTGCCAAGAGAAGGTCCACCAGAAAACCAGATGCTGAAAGCAGAGATTGGATGGGGTCTTGTTAGGGAGAGTCTTTTGCAGCTGAAAGGTGTATGCAAGAGCAGGGAGATGGAGATGGTTGGAAGCATTACAGGTAGTGCTCTCTGCCTGAAGAAAGATGTGTAGGTGTCCTGGTAAAGTCTCGGAGGGCTGAACTGTGCCAGACAAGCCTCTGCCATTTCAGTACATTGGGATTCAGTCATTTATATTGTCAAGACAGATCTGACCTAAATAGGGACATCTGATTTTAGAGAAATTGCACCCTCTCTGCTATTTTATTATTAAGGAAACCAATACAGGTTAAATCTGCAGAAAAAATCTGCAGTCTTTTCAAACTGTCTTTATCTGGAAAAGCATGGGTCCCGTTTCCATTTGTATTCCAGGAAAGAGAGCTTCAGCCTGAGCTTTAATGTCAACACGTTGAATTAAAGGGTTTTCATTAGTTACAATGAAAGTGGAAATCATCTTCTGCTGAAATGTGATTTGCAGCAGTAAGCTGCAGGGAGATGATTGTGCCGTCTCACGCAACAGGTTTCTGTTCTTCCCCCAGGAGTGTGAATGGGCAGGTCCTGATGCTGGAGATGGATGCTCAGAACCAGGGTTTGCTTGAGCAGATGTAGCAGGAGGGGTGGCTTTCAGGTCTCCATCATAGCTAGTCTCTGTCCCTCCCCAAAATGGAGCATGAGAGTGCTCCATGTTCTTGGGTTCAGAGATTGGCTTTGTCTTGAAAGTAGGGACCACATGTTTTAACATGACTTTGGAGTCGGGAAGCAGCTGCATAGCATCCCAGGGACAGGACCCAGAGGCTAGCTGGCATAGCTAGCTGGATATAGCTATGTTGCTCATCATGCATCCCACACCATGCACACAGGGTTGCAAAATGTTAAGAGGTGATGCATGACCAGAACAAGCTGCTTTTTGGTTTTTTGTGGACAGGCCTTTGAGGAGCTCAGCCAAAGCAGATTTAGTCAGCCAAGATGGAGCTGAGGTTCTTCCCCCACTGCAGCAGAGCTAGGACTCTGAGCAGCACTGAAGCCAGGAGGAAGCACAGCATGGGCTGAGGATGCAGGGCTGTGTGCATGCATTCATTCAGCAAGCAAAAACATGGATATGCAGCTGCATACACTCTATTTACATGATTTTACTGGGGTGTTTTTATTTTTTATTACACTATAAAACAAGAATAAGTGGTCAGAAACAAAAGAATTTAGTTATCATCTGCCACAAACAAGACAGAGAGAGAAGCATTGCAATAAATTGCAGAGTCCATAAAGAATTCCAGAGTATTAACAAAAGTGCTGCAGAGCAGACAACAGGTAATGATAAAGCTGAATGTAATTACTACAGAAAAAATTTACTTTAAAATACAGGGATATTCTCCGCTGAGAAACGTGCTGATCTACAGTTTAGTTGGCTGGATGAAATAATAGCCACATTACGGTGATATTAAGGTGAGGAAAAGCAGAAGCAAGACTGAATTTGGCAACCAATCATAGCCAGGTCACGTTTAGGAAGCAGGAGTACCAAGGCCTTTCTTTTCCATCAGATTTTTTCCATACGCAGCCAACACCTCGTCCGGCCCAATTAAAGTGACACATTAAATCTCTGCAAATAGGCTGCCTGCTGCAGCCCTTCTCCACCATCCCAGCGTAGAAAGTAATAAGTTCCTTCCTTCTTTTTTTGATATGAACCCCTGACTATACACCGGAGACAAAAATTCTCAAAGCCTCAACACAAAACTCTATTGTCTGCTTGGCTTAGCGCTCTGCTAACAAAACCCAGCCGAAAACCCTCTCAAATTATCCCTTTCATCAATTCTCCAAGCCAATATGAGATATGGAGGCTGACATGGAAACAATGTGCTAGTTAGAGGATTCAGAGCGCATTGACCAAGTCATTTTAGTTAATCAATTACCCATTCCGTGGTCCTAATAGCTCTTTAGATCTCATTTTTGCTTCGCGAAACTGCGAACTTGAGTGTTCAACTATACGATCTATTAATGAAAATTTGCTTTATAGTAATTTTTAAAGTTATGGAATGGAAAATAAAGATGATTAACAGTGCCTACAAAGATTCAACAGATGTATATAAGGTTGCAGAACTTCGTTGTGAATCAGTAAATCTAATCAATGAATAAATGGTATATCAGAATTAATACTACCATAGTGGTAACTTATTCTAATTACTGCATAACCTATTTTGGAGGGGTAATTTTGATATCAGCATGAGCTGTTGGTCTTTAATCTTTCATTAATTTCATTCATAGCTTTTTATTAATTTGCCAATCAAGCTTTCTATTTGAATTAAAAGCTCTGGGACTTGGACGCGTCAAGTCAACCAAACGATTGCAAAATCAGGATTTAGGAATTCAGACAGTTACTTAATTACTGCAAACACTAAGTTAATTCACAGCTGCCTTCTCCTCATCATGACACTCATGGTCACACCCTTCTCTTCATCAGTTTTGCTCCTGCAACCTTCATTTTTAATAAGAATAGGTGCATCAGGCAAAAAGGTCTTATAGGGAATAGAAAAAAAAAGGAGATGCATTGTGAAATAATGGGCTGGTTTGCATTGCATGTGTTCTGCAAGTCACATCAAATCTGTAGAACAGGTTTAATTAGTGCAGTTCTTAATTATCAAGGTATGTCTGTGCCAGTTTGTCTTTTGGATACGCAGAGGGGCAGGTGAATCCTGCTGCTGGACTGTGTCACATTTGCTTTTCCCTTTATCACTGTCCGTAACTTGTGCATGTTCCCTGGCCCTGACCACAGCCATCCAGCACACACATGGTAGGTCATGCACCCAGGCAGCCCATGGATGCCATCCACAGCAACACTCTCTGCACTCAGGACCTCTTCTCCACATGCCAGCCCAGGCACACATATATTTGTCATGTCTGTAAGTACAAGACAGTGTGAAGGCTATGTGTGGGACAAGGAAGAGAAAGATAGAGTTATCATACTAGGCAGGAATGTGTATGGGCATAGCTGGGTCGCTCCTATCTGCACTTGGGGGTTTCAAGCCCATGCATCTTTGTAATATGCTACTTGTAATGCTACTATCTAGTGACCTTAATGCCCAGCTGCTGCCTTGTGGATATGAATATCATGAATATCAAAGTTACTGCAGTGTTTACTTTGAGTTAGAAAATTGATCCCATCCCACCCACAGGCACTAGCTTGTTTTCCAAGGTACATATCCTTCTTATTAGTAATTTATAGGCAGCATTTGATATTGCAGACAGAGTGGGGCAAGGAGCAGTTGCAGGAATAGCTGTCAGCATGGTAA
>NW_009922868.1:0-17992 GCF_000696875.1 Nestor notabilis | reverse complement strand
AGGGAACCTTAGGATGCTCTTACCTGGTCAGGTCATACTGTATTAGGACCAAAATGATACCTTTCCTCTTGCATGCAGCCTCATCTTTCTTGCAGTGGCTATAGCAATTCTGCAGAGTCAAAACAACCTGCTGCTCAAGCTGCAAGCTAACATCACCAAAACACCATTTCATTTTCTGCTGAAGGCCAGCTGTGAAAGGGCACCCTTAAATTCAGGCAACCTGCTGTCTCAAATGCCTTTCTTACTCATAAGTGAGACAGCAAATGGCTTCTTTGAAATAAGAGACATCTCAAGCAGGAGTGAGGGCTGCTGATACAGCAGAATTGGAGACACAGGAGTCCAATGGAGTAAATCTTGTATAAGACTCAGCCTATTCCAGCAAGGCTGCAAGTTGCCACGTAGCTCAGGTCCAACCCATGCAGTTCAACCCCATGCCATCCAGCAAGTGGAACAGTCAACCAAACCCTAAGCTACTCGGCATATACTCGAGTGCTGCAATGATTCCTATAGAGGCAGCGAGCATCAGAGAGGGTCAGGGAGTTTGGGAGGTGAGGAGTAAGCACTGAGGTGGGGTGAAAGGGATTGCACAGCCTCCAGTTTCCCCTCTGTAGATGATAGTTCAGCATTGGACCTTGAGAAGCCCATGTACTTTCCCTGTCCAGGGTCTGCTGAGCACCCACCTGGACCTGAGTTCAGCTTGATTTTGTCCTCCATATAAACTCCATCCACCCCTTATCTCCCAAGGGGGTAACTTCCATGAGAAGAAGCTACAGGAGGTGTTCCTCTGGAGTTGCACTGACATCTGAGCATCCCTGCATGCCTATGATCAGCTTCTGACCTGAGTCAAGGCAAACCGAAGCTTCAGAATTCCCTTTCTTTTGCAGAACACAGCTGGAGGGGTGAGAGGAGCTGGTGGCTCCCAGCCCCATGAGATGGAGGTGCAGACATGACCAGTTTGCAGGTGCCTCTGCTCTGCATATGTGGAGACAGTGCCGTGCAACTCTCCTGCTTTCATCTTTGGGGTGTAAGTGTTGCAGTTCTGGCAGTAGCCTGAGGGCAAATTGTTCAGGAAAGTTTGAACAAAGCAGGTTCAACTGCTTCAAAGTAGGAAGTGGATGACAAAAATACATAATTGCCTTCTTAAGAAAATAAAAAGCAACTTTTTGGCAGATTGGCAAGTATACACTTCCTACACACTTTCCCTTCTACCCAAAACAAGATTCCAGCCTTATTTTTATTTCAGGAACTGTGAATTATGAAAGGGCTCTCCCCTCCCTCTTCCTCTGCCTTTTTCTCACTCCCTTCCCATTCCTAACCAGTATTATGTTCGTTTATAACCTTCACATGCAGACCTTGCTCTAATTTACTTTATACACACGTTGTAAGGCCCACAGGACAAGGATTGGCTTGTTGCTGCTGTGGCTTTATGAATAAATCCTTTTACAAAACAAAATCCCCCTGCAGAGCCACAGCTGGGTGATATGTTTGACTAAATCCCAGTGCCCTTTGTCCTGCGCTTTTCCAGGTAAGATGTGCTTGTTCATCCCCTGGAGCCAAAATAAAGCTGCCACATCCCTTCTGCTGTCCCCCAGCCCAAGGGATGCCCCTTTGCAGGGCTCTTCCCACACGTCGGCTGTCTGCTGCCATTGGTGCACTGGGGAGCTGTGTGGCTGTGCAGTGGGTCAGGCCGTTCACCCTTGCACGGGTGATTACAAACTACCTTCTCCCAAGAGGGGAGATGCTAGCTGTGAAGCTGTGCTTGCTGTCAGCTGTCACTTGGCTTTTGTCAGGGACTGCCTAAATCCAGAATTTCTCCATTTAAGCCTGCTTGGAGGAAGATGTAGTACTTGGCTGGAGCTCCTGCTTTTACACAAATGCCAACCTGTGCTCACAAATCAAGCCCAGGCAGGAAGGTTTGATGCCGGATGGATGTCCTGCCTCTTACCCACTGGTCCCCACAGGTGCCCATGGACAGGTTTACACATCTGTAACAGGTTTGGTTACAGATGTGTGCAGGCAGCAGCATCGCTGCTCTCTCCTTGACCAGCTTTGAATCTCAGAGAACAGCCTCTACAAAGGACAGCCCGAGGAGCTCGAAAGCCATATGGAGAACCCCTCCATCCCCATGGAGCAATGCCTGGGGGCACACCTCTACCCATGAGGCGGGGGAGGGAGGCAGGATGGTTTAGGGGGGTTTGCAGAGCATCCATCTCTTGGAGGTAGAGCTGTGGGACGGAGATGCAAAACCATGTGTGGATCAATGTACACAGGTCAAGGCCGATCCTGATCAGCTTCACTGCTTGGCTGTATCTGCTGCAGTTTATGCCAATGTACTGGCAAGGCTGAGAGCCAGCAAAAAAAACCTTGGTAGTGGAGACTTGGAGCTTCTGGCATCAGGGGAGACCCTAGTAAAATGGTTAGGTGGGCTCCACCATGTAAACATTGACTCCCCAACCTTCCTCCCATTAAGTGCTCCACACTTGACAGTGGCACTCCAAAGACCCAGCTAGACTGGCTCAAAAGTGAGCGGATAGATGCAGGCAGAGTGTGGGAAATGCTAAGGTAGAGATCAGTCTTCCCAGGCCTCCTGTCCCTGCACCAGAGCTAGGTGTGCATTTAACACTGTCAGGGATCCAGGGAGCAGGGATGCAATTGCAGGTGCTGTGCTCCCTGCTTATTCTCCTCCAGAAGCAGCACCCTGCTAACTGCTGTCCTGCTGGACTGCTGAACCCAGAACAAGGTGGGACAAGGCAGAAATACCTCCCCGTGCAGGACAGGGCTGCTGCTTGGAGAATAAATCACCTTCCTAAAAGCTGAGCCCATCCACGTGCACCCAACCCATCCCTGCAAGCTCTCGGCACAGAGCAAGCTTCCCAGGCCCAGAGCCCATCCATCTCCTGGCACACTCATCTCCGCAGTGCCTCTGGCAGAACGGTAAGCTCCTGAATATTTTATGTGGTTATTAGTCGACAACATAATCTATCTGAGGGGAAGTCAGAAGTGCTGACCGAGGCATATGGCACAGCGGCAAGCGCTGACTCCCGCAGCATCGCTCAGCACGGTGCAGGCACTGAGTGCTCTCTGTGCTCGTGGCTTGTCCTCGTAGGTGTTGCACGCCCGTGGCCAAGCATGGGCACATGTTGCACTTACAGGCAGCCAGCCTGAAAGCCTCCTCATTTGAAGGGCTTATGTACACATCCCTTTTTCCCCCTGATTTGTCACATATGGTGCAGGCATGGTATGTCCATGTGCCTCAGCGTGGGGGCATACACTCTGTACACAGCAGTAGCATGGTGAGTAACACATTAGCCATAAATATGCATGTGATGATGCACACAGCTATGAAGCCTGTACCAGTAAGTACAAACACAAACACGAGCATGCAAAAACCATCCACCCAGGACTCTCCTTCACACGCAGCCAGTCCAAGTTCTGTGAGCCTGCAGCCATCTGCATCCTGGCTGTGAGCGAGCACACATGCACCATGGAGGATTGCTGGCCTGCATTTTGCAGGGTGTAAACTCAGCATTCATTGCACCTAAGGACAGTTCAGGTGCAAAAGATTGCAGAGGAATCAGGAATGCATAAAGGCAGTGCTGTGCAGGTGTGGGCAGCATAAAGAAGTAGAATTTAGGCCAGTAGGATGGCACAGAGGCTGTGGAGCTGCACAGGGTCAGAAAGAAGCAACAGCAATGCCTGGGAAAGGGTTGGCAAAGAGGAAGCTGAGCCACCTCTTCGGTGTGCCTACCCTCCAAGGGAGGTGATTTCCAGTGCAAACAGGTAGCAGTTGTGGAAGTCTGGCCATGAATATAACATGGGGGAGGCTGGAAGAAAAATGCCTGAGGAACTCTGCCCTTTTCAAATCTCATTCCCCAGTGACTGACTTGAAATGGACTCTCAGCTTACGGAATAACCAGGCTGTGCTGAACCTCATGTTTGCACCCCCTCCCCTGTTCTGTCATTGGTGTTCATGCAGAGACTTGGGTCATAGTGTCATAGTTTTTCTGCCTTTTTCCCCAGCCAGATCAGCTTCCCAACCTGGTTTCTTGCACAGCCACAGATTTGGCTGCTGCAGTCACAGGGCCCTGCTGGGGATGGCAGATGGGTGGCAGCAGCACCCAGTAGCTGATCAGAACCAGAAGCAAGGCTGAGGTGGGATGAGTTAGGAGCTGGGGGGGTGCAGCAATCCCTCCTGGTGGGCTGCAAGTGCTTGCAGAGGCAGGCAGAGCTGCTGGAGCAGAGCACTGCTCCCTGCCTGGTGGGATGCAGAGGCACCTGGCAGTGCTGCCAAGCCCGGGATGCTGCAGAGCATCCCAGCTGAGACCCTGCTGCTGCTGCTGAGCCACTTGGTGCTGCCGAGGAAGACTGTGCTGAGCGGGTTCATCTTTATGTAAATCACATTCACTTCAGCTGGCTCCTAGGATAATCAGTATTAAAGGGAAACTATTTTCTAGTTCATTAGAGGAAAGCTGCGTCCCTGCGGCTGCTGCTGTTGGCACCTCCTTCTCCTTCCAGGAGAAATGATCTCCGTGAGCACCAAACATGGGAACATTCATACTCCAAATGTCAAATGGGGGAAGGGGGAGAAGAAAGGTCTGTGGCTCCAAGGGCAGCCCTTCCTTCTCCTCCATCGTCCAGGAGGGTCTGAGTGAACTGTGGTTTTTGCCCTTGGGCTCCTCCCTACCAACCCTCACCCCTATAGGTCCTCGGGTACTTCCCTCTGTTCCTGATAAGCCCACGTTCTTATCTTATCCCTGGGCTCCCTACTGTTTGGTACCATCCCCGAGAGCCTGAATCTCCTTGTGCACAAGCATGTTGATGGTTGTGCCAATGCCTCTGCCAAAGCCTCTTCCTCTCAGCTGGATGCTCTGAAGTTACTCCAGGGCTGGGATTGTTCTCCTCCCCATCTCCTAGACAAAAAGCAGGTCCTTCTTGTATGGATTATGTTTTCCTCATCCCCTGTGGTACAGTGACCTCTCCAGTGGTTTCTTTACCCCGTTTCTTCCTTGGGTTTTCCTTGGTCACAATGTCCCTGTGCTCATCTCATAGCTTCTTTCTTTCCCACTCTCTCCATTTCTTCTCTGTTGTTTAGTCCTGTCTACAGTTGCTTTCCCATCTTACAAGCTCAGCCATGTGCTTGTAGCTGAAGGTACCAGCACTTACTCAGCAGGCAGTGGTGTTTTGACACTTGTAAAGGATGTCCCTTTGCTGATAGACCTTGGTGTCAGTTGGTATGACAACTGAGAGTGACTGTTGGAGAGGACTACCAGTAAGCTGAAGACATTTTCACCCTGGAGGTGGTGAATCAGGTTGGTTTGGGGTTAAAAAAGTACCATAGAGGATATCCATACCAAGTTACAGCAGAGGATGGTAAAAGACCCTCTCCCAAGTAAGCTTTCAGGTCAGCACCTTCTTGGCAGTCAGATCTCCTATCCACCATGAAAGAGGCCAAGATAACCCCCAAATTCAAGGGGCTATGCAGCTCCCTCTACCTTTGAGTGATGCCAGAACTGGGATTGCCATGAAAAGGGACAACACGCATAGGAGCTCCTGGCAGGTCAGGAAGGCTGTGTTGGGGTCCATTCCCTAAAGGTTTTGCTAGGCTGGGTGCTGGGGATTCAATCGGGAGGGGTCAGGCGGATGGGGACAGGGTTTGGGTGCACAGGGCAGAGTGAAGGGAGGTGGCATTGCTGAACACCTCTAAGGTAATGATGCTGAACTTCCTAAGGGTGACAGCACCAGCACAGAGTGCATAAGCCCATGCACAGCCCCCAGCACTTTGGTAAATGGCTGGCCCTTGCCCACTCTCCCTCCTGTCTGAAGAAGCCATAGTGGGGTGGCCCTGCAGCTAAAACGCACACCTCTGTGTCCACCTGGGTGTCCACGTGCTCCCAAAGCTTCTACTGGCACAGCTCTGTGCCTGACATCCTGCAGTGGATCCCACTACATGTGCCTTCTCTCCTTGTCAGCCCCTCACCCTTGATGTAGCCAGACCTGGGTGACTCAGACATCACGCAGGCAAGCTCATCACAGCAGACAGGGCAGTGACAGGAGGACACTAATGCAAAATTATTAGTGGCCTCTATGAGGATGGCTTCAATGCATATCCGTTAGGAGCAGCTACCCTGACAGGGGCTTCTGCCTGATGCAGGGGAAGGGCAGACAAACACTGAAGGCATTTGGTGACCCTCTGGTGAGGTCCTGGTGAGAAGAGGCAAGAAGGAGCCTGTGCTGGAGCATGGAGCAGAGGAGCAAGCTGGATGTGAGTTGTGTGCTTGTCAGACAGTAATGACTTCATGCACCGGGCATGGCTTTTTCTACCTTGCTCTGCAAGAAGGGGTCCTGGAGCTTCTGACCCAGGAAGGTAGAGCTCAGCAGGATAATGGCAGAAGTGAGACTGGAAAGAACTGGAATGGATATCCTGGCAGGAAAGAAGACAATTTTGTGTGAAGTAGTGCAAAAACCCACCCCACCCTTGGTAGCTCTTTTCTGGCAGCTCTAAGCACGCAAATTCATTGGCTGGTCTGTTGCATGGGGCTGGAGAGCCAGTGTAAACTCTCCAGTCTTGCAGGGGGATGCCAAGTCTTGGCCTTTCAGAGCTGTTCTGTTCTCTGGCTCGTAGCCGTGGCTGGGGGATTGCTTTGAGGAGAGGCCAAGACTGACAGATGATCCCCTAATCAGCTGTATAAGCAGAGCCCAAAGTCCCTGTTCCCACCTCCACCAGCTAATTGCTTTTGTTACCAGCCCAATGGGGCAGAACGGGTTTTGGTGCTCTGGTGCCCTTTTTAAGCATTCACACTGTGTTTCCCAGCTAGTCTGTGCAGATGTTGATGAGCTCTGATGAGCTGTTTACCCATCCTCGCAGGCACCAGGCCCCATCTCCCTGCACGTGGCAGAAGGCACCTTGGAGAACACTCCTATGCAAGGCAGCAAGTCTGTTTGAGTCTATAGCCTTTGCTTGTGTTCTCATGGAGAAAACCCAACTGTCAATCAAAAAGAAAGCTTTTCTTAGGCTGCTCCCATACTCAGACGAAGCCCAAAGGTGTTTTGGGGCCCTTGATCTTGGGCAGAGGTGGTGTGTAGTGAAAAGATGGGACAAACCTCCTGCAGTCTGAGCATATGGGTGAAGCTGGTATGACACGGTTGGTGCTGGCAGTGTGGCTATCACCTGCAGACTAGTTGTCTAGGTGGTCCATGAAGGAATGGACAAAATCACTTTTGGGTTGAATTCCTTTGACTTACTCTGGATGCTACTGCAGTAAGAGACAAACATGCTCTGGCCCATGTGGGATACTGGGCCACATCTGGTTTGTGGGCCAGGCTTGAATCCGTGCTCCTCACCAAAGGAGGACTGAGGTCTTGCTCCAGGGAAGCACTCATGGCATTGCATCTCCTCTGCTCCCCACCTTCATCCCTCATCCATCATCAGTCAACAGTTGCTTTGGTGAAATGCAGAATGGTCCAAGTATGAGAAAGCTGTTTGCAGTCTGCTGCAGCAGCATCTCCTTTCTGAGTGATGGAGGGGCACACAGCAGCAGAGATACAGAGTGAGTCTAGTGGCAACCTGGCCTGGAGGAGCAGATCTATCTGTGCAAATGAGGCCAGCATAAATTCAAGTTTACCTCTGGATGGATAATAGAGTGAAATGGGTTTTCCTTCAGACACCCTGAGAAAGAAGTGTGAATTTATGTGAGCTGTTTTGTAGGCAGAATATAGGAGCTTCAGCCTCTAAGGTCTGAACTCTCCGTACAGAAAAGCAGGACAGCAGTGTGCAGGTCTCCTGTTATACATGGCCTGTAGGATTTGGACACAGAAAGCAGCAGCCTGGGAGCAGCTTTAGTGGTGCATGATTATTGTACACCAAACAGGTCCAGAAATAGAGTGACTGGGAGAATGGGAAGAAGGAGCAGCCTGAAGCCCCCTCAGCAGTCAGAGCTGAAATTCCATGGAAATGTGATAAACAGCTGGAGAGGATTGAATATGGGTCAGCCAAAACAAGCTAAAAAGCAGCCTCTGCACTGACAATAGTGAGCTCGAAGTACTTGATGGTTTAACACTCTTTCGTTAACTCAGGGAAGGGAGAATGATTTTGAAGTCCTGTTGAAGAAATCCGAGGAGTGCTACGCTCGACATGAAAATGATGCGTATGAGAGTGAGCTTCTTAACTGAAGCAAGGTGAAACCATAAAGGAATCTGCAGCTCATCAATGTCTGAAGAGCCAATTTTGCAATTACGGGTACTGAAGCTTCAGTAAGAGACTGAAATCTGATTGTAATCTGGAATGAAAATTTTAGAGATGACAGGAAGGTCCTCAGTAAACCCTCTACAGAGCAATCAGAGCTTGCTAATCCAAGAAACCCACTCTGGCCTGAAGGTTAGAGAGGACTGGCACAGCTTTGGCACAGTGGGCACGGCAGAGAATCCGAAGTGGCACAGAAGGAAAGAAGAGACAAACACTGTTCGGGTGGGAGCAGGAACCAGCAGAAATGCCGTGCAGTGATGCCTGGAATACAGAATAGGAACAAGACCTCAGCACATCTGCTAACTTGGCAAATGTTTGCTTGCACCAGGAGACGCACCTACCCTTGTCAGCCTGGAAAGAAGAGGGGACAGAAGTACATAAGTTCACAGCCATTTGAAGGAGAGAAGGACAGTGCTGATGCAGATGGTGAGACCATCCGTTTAAAAGCATGGAGGATAATGAATATGTGTGTGTTGGATCCTGGTGCTCAAATGAGGATGGTGTCAAGGTTAAGGTTATCTGTAAGCAATAGGCAGCATTCCAGCCCACCCAAACCTCCTTGTGGTGGCACACAGCAGCACATACCTACTTTGTCCATCCATGACTGTCTATCTGGATCAGCCCAAACCATGGCCTCTGCTACAAGAGATGCTGCTGCAAAGCCCTCTGCTCTACCCTTGAGTGACGGCTGCCCAGCAATCTCCAATACAGCTTAATTTGATAATAACCCTGAGCCAGTTTAAATACTTCAATCATGTCACCTCTTAATCATCTTCTCTCAGAACAAAATAATCCCACTTTGGTTAATCTCTTCTCCTGTGGAAATCCTGTCACTCCTTTATTGTCTAAATGACTTTACACTGCGCTCTCTCCAACACAAAAATAGCTGCCTTCACATAAATTGACAAAAACAGGACATTACTCTCAGTGGGGTCTATGTAGCTTCGTGGCACTGTGTTTGTAACCTCAGAGAGCATCTTGTGAAGGGTCAACACCTCTGCTGCATCCACAAAAGCGTGTGGGTCCAGGGCAACGTTATTTCATCCAGTTGTCTGCATGAATGCCTTCACTGCTGCTCACTTCTGGACTGGTGTGAGACCATCTCCTGTCTCACCTGCATCCTCACTGTCTGAGGTGTGTGGGCAGGCTGGGATGTGGATGGTTCAAAATAATTTAGGAAGCTGGATTTGGGGCTGATTTGTTGGGTTTGGGTTTTTTTGAGTTCTGTTTGTTTGTTTGTTTGTTTGTTTTGTGTTTGGTTTTTTTTTGTTGTTGTTGTTGTTTTGGGGGAAGGTTGGGCTGGTTTTGGGGGGATTGAGAGGGGCAGTTGGGGGGGGGTTCGTTTGTATTTTCTTGGAGACGCTGGCTGAGACATCTGGGGGGTTGACAAGAGAGAACAGACTGAGTGCAGGAAACCAGCAGTGTCTGAAAAGAGGACAGGACATTGCAGATGTAAAGAGGGAGAGGATTTCAAAGGGTGCTGCAGACTGCAGTAAAATCACATGCTGCATGGAAATCTCCCCATAAGGGAGTAGCAAGTCCTGGTTCTTCCTTCTCTGACCTATGAAATGCTCAGGACAGCCAATACTGTCACTTGGACAGCTGTTGTTGGGAGTAATGGAGGCAGAAGATCTCAAATCAAGACATCTGCAGAAGATTGTCAGAAGGTCCTGGCTGCATTTAAAATTTCGTTTCTGCATCTGTGACAGCCAGAAATGTAATTACAAATGTAAAAAACCATTGAGATGAGGTTTTTACACATTCACTTCGTCACCACGATGCAGGGATTGAGGAAGAGCAGCAAATGCCTCACCAAAAATTCATGACAGCTGCCATAAGTGGTGTTTCATCAAAATCTGGGAAGGGTTTTTGCCTGGAGAAGGGCTAGAGGTGAATCTACCCATAGGAGATCTGTTACTGTTAAGCCTGTAGAACCAAGTTGAAGGTCTAAAATATTCCTTCCCCACCCCCTCCAAATCTTTGGGTTTTAGTAGATTTTGAAAGGTATTAAGAATGGGTGTTAGCTGGTTTACTCCCACACAAGCAATAAAGAGAGAAAGGCAGCTCCTTGTTGTTTATTGCTTTTTGTGGAGCAATTCCTTATGCCTAAATGAAACAAATACAGTGTGTCCACATTTAACGCAGATTGCGGAGGCACTAATGGAAAAATGTTGATATTTAGGTGTGAAATATTGTCTCCAGCAGCATGAGGTGATGATTGAGAAGTGCTCAGGCCCCAGGACCGCAGTGCAGCTGATGTCTCCCATCATAACACCCTGCATGGGGTGGACAATTCTTTTCCCCTGCCACCGTCTTGTAGCTATCATTATCAGACAGGTTTTTATTCCACTGGTGCAATGAGGCCAAGCTTGAGCTCAAATAATGAATAGGTACCTTTAAGTTGAGTTCATTGATTTGGGAGAGACAGCATTTCATAGCCCTGATTGATCTCTTGAATAACCATAGGCACTGCAAACTGGGCAGAGATGCTTTGATTCTGTGTCTGCTTTGAGATTTATTTCCCCGACATGCTGAAGTGTGACTGAATAGTGTGCACAGACTCAAGTCACATTGCAGGCATCTCAACCAGCTTCATACAGACCCTCAAGAGTCGAGAAGTGGAAACCACCTGTTTAATACGTGACCTCAGCGAAGTTGATGTACACTGGGTTTTTCTGGTAGGGCAAGGGATGGGTCTCCCTGGGTGCCACCCCTATGGCCAAGGAGTTCTGCAGCAAGTATGCATTCTAAATTGGTGGAGTTAGTTTAGAATATCACAGGAGTAATGGCCTGATCCTAATGATGGTGGGGCTGGCAACTCAATATTAGCAGAGCCTGGAGGACTCCCAGAGGGAGCAGTGATGCAGGGCACAGGGCAGAGGCTGCCTGGCAGGCTGTCAGGAGGCAAGAGGAGGATTTCTCCTCTTCACAGAGGGCTGGTGGCTCCTGGCTGGTGTCCTGCTGAGCCACCAGTGCTGTTGACCACATTGGCCAAGCGTGCTTCCCCAACCTCTGAGCGATGTCCAGGAAAGAGATTGATGTGAGGGCAGAATGTCCTCCATCAGAGTTTTCAACTATTTATTTCTCTGCTTTAAAATAAATATTTGATAATGTTTCTGGGATTAAACCCTCTGATCATGGCCCTGATGATTTATTTATACACACACTTATTTTGCTGCAGCACTCTGCCGCAGGAGATGGAGCCATCGTGATGGCCAAGGCACCAGCATAATCACAGATGTCTCATGTGGGGACACTGGTGTGATGGCCAGCAGCTTCCATGCCAGTCCTGCACCACTAAGTTACCTCTGCTCCGATGCATGCAGCTCTTGAGGCAACAAGAAAGCATCTGCAAGCAGCTGGATGAGGTATGATGGCGTGGTTGCTGCTCCGATGCCACAGGAGACACATCTTGCTGGTGCCCTTGGTCTCTGAATCTCCACTTTTAGCAGTGAGGAGTGAAAGGGAACTTGGAGAGAGAAATTGTTTAAAAAAGGAGCAGAAAATAGAAAGGTGAAAATGATGATAATTTCCTAAGGAGATAGGACACGCTGAGGACAGATAACTTTAAATGTGATGTGCTCATAGAGGGTGACCTGCGCTTTTGCCTCCTGCAATCCAGATGAGTGACACACACTGGTTCTGAAAAGCTGCCTTGTCAAGCTGGCTGGGATTCATTGCCGGGTATCTGACTGCGCGATGTCTTGAAAGGATGAGTCCTCGTTCAGAGTTGATTTAGGTCACCGTGCTAAGCTGTGGAAATGAACACAGCTGTGGCCCTCTCTTCTGAGCCAAGGGAGACTCATCCGTATGCACAGGCCACTCGAGGACTCCTGGGCAAGATTATAAAGGCAGGTACCGGCACCCTGACAAATGTTAAGGTTGTCAGGATCAGACGTGGAGAGAAGTCCTCTGACTGCAGCCAGGGCAGAACCACACAAAAAGCTGTGCCAGCGATGAAGATTAGGAAGGGCAAACAAATTTTCATGAAGTGCAGGATTACCTATTGGAAAGAGACATTTCGAGAAATGTCAGATTCCCACACATGTAAGGATTGTAAATTAGGACTGTACTGTGTCTGCAAAAACACCCTGGGCTAGCTGACCAGTGAGACACCGGCTGGATGCAAAGCGGGTTGGTTAAGCTGCCTTGCCTGTGCCCTGCAGGCAGGCAGGCGGGAGGCAGACAGTGATCCCCCTGCCCTCAGCATCTCTGAACTGATGGAAAACTACAGCAAGGTGCTTGTTAATGCCTCTTTGCTCAGCAGTGGTTATGCAAGGACACAGCATCCACACCTCTCTGTTGGACCATCCTCTTCCCAGTATTTCTGCCCACCTCAGGGGCACCATCCATCCCTTTGCACCTTGTGCAGCAACATGCGGCCAAGCCAGTTTGCTAGGGCTGGTTCACACCCTGTGTCCCATCACGGAGGATGCTGGCTCATTGGTACTTGTGCTGAAGCAGCTTCTCCATCCCTCACCCCGCTCCCTTCCCTCCTGGCTGACGTGAGAGTACTCACTGGGGGCCTATGTTCCTGTATTCCTCTCACTTGCAATTCAGCCTCTGTGCGAGAGCATGGGAAAGCTTTACCAACGCTCTGAGCCTAATAACGAGCTCTCTGTGTTTTGTTCAGCACTCGCAGGTAGGCAGCAGGGCCTTGGAGGGTGCTTGCAAAGAGCAGCGCCCTGGGCGCACGAGGATTTGTAGCAGCTCCACTGGGTTTTGGGGTTCAAACAAAGCATTTTTCACTCCCTCACATCAGCACATACAGGAGAGTGGCTCTGCAAAGCTGGGGCATGGTCAGGAATGACCATCCTCCTGCAGCTGCTGACCCCGAAATCTGGCTGAGCTCCTGCTCTGGCCTGAAGGATGCTTCACCCCCAACCTGGGTCCAAGGTCCATTTTTACCTGATGAGTTTGGGGAGTGCAGGCCGTGCTGGATGCACCAGCAGGGCACCAGCATGTATTGAAAGAGAGCACCGGCATGACCAAATGTATTTCCTGAGATGGGGAAATGTGACTGGCCATGCAGGTGGATGCCACCTTGGCAAGCCATGTCCACTGGTGAAGGATGAAAGAGCCCTCTGGGACAGACAGCAGCTGGCCATCAGCAGCCCAGCCCTCAAGCACAGCCAGCAGGAGAGGAAAGGTAGATTGAGGGTGCCTTTGATCAAGTGCCCTCGAGAGAAGTAATTTATCCCAAATTTCCACCTTTTGTTCGATTTGTGAATACACCCTGATTTCTTTGGTGTGTGAATGTGTTTGCCTGATACTTTGGATGAACACATTTCAGCCTCCCCCTGTGTTCACTGCCTGCTCCCTCCCAGCACATGCTATTTGCTATTCATGCCCTCTCATCGGGTGCCTTTCACAGTGATTTCAAGAGGGGAAGGATGACTAATGTATGACAAAAAGTAGGTAACACATTTGGAGCCCAGTTTTTGACCTATAATCCTTGATGACAAAGTGGATGAAATACTTGGGACGGCAAACCTCTTCGTGCAAGCCTTGTCTTTCTTTGGCTCCTGCGGTTGTCAGTCAAAAAACCAAGGTGGTCTCACAAACAGAAGCTGAGAGAACTGGTCTGCAGGTCTACCTTGGGGCTCTTTTTGGTTTGGGAACAAGTTTTTAGAGGCAGACAGTCTAACAAAGGGTTAATGACATGGCTGTAATGAAAAATACTGCTGTATGGTAGAATATGTACAAGGGACACCTCTGACCCTTTAGAGCTAATGATACAAAATATAATTCAAGTGAAATAGCCCTGGCCTCTGTGCCAGATTGCCTTTGTGTTGTACATAGAGGCTGCAGAATGTGTCTACATAACGGAGTGATTGCCCTGTTGTTACTTTCAGTCTCTTGCTACTTCAGTTGTGTGATCACATAGGGGTTTGTCAGGGCGATGTCTGAAAGGATATGTAGGGAGGCTCTTTCTGCAGCAGCAAATTTCTATTGTCCTCAATTGGACACAAACCCGTGAAGAAGAGATTTCATCCTACCCAAAAGTATAACACATTTTCTGAATACAGAACAGGCTTCTGACCTTGTACAATTAAAGTGGATTATAATTAATGGTAGTTAATGGCACATCCACTAACAAATCTAGCATTATGTATAGGTTATTTCATGTGTCTCATGCTCTCACCGGAGAATAATACAGATGCTTCAAAGTTCCTGTAACATGAACTCTCTAAAATCGTGCTTGAATTTAAGTTAGAAATGAAATAAGATAAGTACTGGTCATTTTCTTTGGCTGGTCTTCATTACTGAACATTTTTCCTTCAGCTGAAATGGAGGAATCTGGTTTTATTGGGTCACATCCGTAAAGAGCTGCGCTTTCAGAAAATGACTGATGTTGATGTTATAAAGGAGACTGAAGCCACTGAGTGTTGTAGGTAAAGCTGTCTTGTCAAAATGGTTTGCTCAACAGTTACAGGGAAAGCAGTGGAGCCAGGAGAGCTCCCATGTTTCCATGTGCTGGGAGTGGGCTTGGAGAGGGTCTGGTATTTGAAATGGTGAGGTCTTGTATTCACTGCCTTACACTGCCCTGCTCTTGTTCTATAAACCCAGTATCCTCCGAGGCTGCCCGGGAGGTTTTGGCCAGCCAGCTCTTGCTGCTTGAAGGGTAAAGCGTCACCACAAGCTAAACAACCTCAGAAGAGCTGGCACATCTGTTAAAACAATTGTATCCTAATCTGGAACCAGAGACTAAACAATCTATTAATTATATTTCAATTGAATGCTATAATTGATTATTGCATGCTGTGGCTGCAGTTTGTAAGTGTTTGGGTAATGACAACATATGTCCTTAATATTTCTAATTTATTACTGAAATGCACTCTCGGATCTGGCTGTACTTCAGCCTGTTTCTATATAATATGTCTTTTTCCTTGCAGAAACAGTTATCATAATCATCAGTGCCACCATCACTTTAGCAATCTGCAAGTCTTTTAGGCAGGGAAGATAATTTTCCAGAGGAGCGGGTGCCCCGCAGGAGTAAGGCAGGGCCGTACATATCTGCTACTTCAGTGTACATAATGACAACTAGAATACATTCACCAAACAGCTGGGAGATGTTTCAATTTACGTGAACAAAGCTGTAAGAATTATTTTGTTATGTATTGTTGTTATCATTATTATTACAAGGAGAAGAAGGAATCTGAAGTATCTCTGCTGCAACCTCTCAGCAGCAAAGCTCTGCTGACATCGCGAAGCTCAGCAGAAGTCCATATGAAGATTTTATTTTAAATGAAACTGATTTCTCTCACATGCATTCTCTTATGCCCTGTATTCACAGGTTCCAGGACACATGTATCCATGTAATCAATACATGGTGCTTGCTGTGATACAAGAAACATTAGAGATGCTGCCTGTGAAATCCCCTTCCTGCCTTCTGGCTTCTTCAGGATGGGACGTGCTGATTTTTGAGTGAGTCTTTGGTCCTCTGTGTGCTGAAAGTGATGTTGATCAAAGCTTATCCAGCTCCAATCCCCTGCCACGGGCAGGGACACCTTCCACTAGAGCAGGTTACTCCAAGCCCCTGTGTCCAACCTGGCCTTGAACACTGCCAGGGATGGGGCAGCCACAGCTTCTCTGGGCACCCTGTGCCAGCGCCTCAGCACCCTCACAGGGAAGAGCTTCTGCCTCAGAGCTCATCTCAATCTCTCCTCTGGCAGGTTAAAGTCATTCCCCTCGGCCTGTCCCTACAGGGCCTTGTCCAAAGCCCCTCTCCAGGTTTCCTGCAGCCCCTTTAGGCACCAGAGATGCTCTAAGGTGTCCACTTCAGGAGCCTTCTCTTATCCAGCTGACCCAGCCCAGCTCTCTCAGCCTCACTCCAGCAGCTCCACATCCCTCTTGTGCTGTTGCCCCAGAGCTGGATCAGGGCTGCAGGGGGGGTCTCCCCAGAGCGCAGCAGAGGGGAAATCCCATGGGACTGATGGGTATCCCCCCAGGAGCAAGTACCAAGATGTAATGATTTTAGTAGGAAATGTGGAGACTGGCATGTGTGGTGTTTGAGAGGGAGTGCTCGGTGTGGAAGGGCCAGAGGGAATGGCAGAGGGACGCAGGAGTGGCAGAGGTGTTGGCCCCTGTACGAGCAGGTCACCAAGACCACAGCACAGCTCCATGCAGTTCACTGGAAAAAAGGGTCAGCCTTAGCTAAGAGCCAGGTTAAAAGAATGGCCATGCAGAAGCCATTGAAGAAGTGAGAGCAGGAAAACAAAGACGAGGACTAGAGCTGTAAGATAGCCAGGTAGGCCGGCAAAAGGCTCAAACACAGGCTGGGGGAGACTGGATGGAGCAGCCCTGAGGAGAAGGACTTGGGGGTGTTGGTTGATGAGACCAATGACCCAGCTTCAGTGTGCGCTTGAGCCCAGAACCCCCCTGTGTGCTGGGTGCACCCCCAGAGAGTGAGCAGCAGGTGAGGGAGGGGATCCTGCCCCTCTGCTGCATTCTGGGGAGACCCCCCCTGCAGCCCTGATCCATTCCTGTAAGCAGACAGCTGCCTGACCCACGGTGTACACAGGTTATTGTTACAATAAAAAGAAGTGGCATCTAAAGTTAGCTGTGAGGGCCTGGGGTAGACACAGTGATAATGGCTTCTGAATGCCAGAGAAGAGGCAGAGTGGTTGTAAATTGAAGGAGATTACATTTAGGGAATAGGCAGGTTTGCAAGTGGGTCACTGAGATGCATAGACCGAGCATACTTTCTGGCATCCCTGTTGGGAATCCATCTAATGACGTATTCCCGTTAATTCTTTAGCTGTGCATCCTCACAGCCCGGCTCATCCTCAGGCGCTCCAGCCCAGATGGACCTGCCACAGCTGCCTCCCGTTCCCGCTTCCCCAGGACACCTGGATCCGGGGTGTACACGTGTACAGCGTGACAGCACCAAAGGCAGCACCGCGGATACCTTCTGCAAAGCTGCTGCTGCCTCCCTGCATAGGGCTGGACCAGCAACGGTGGCCTTGGAGGGGAGACGGAAGAAGTGATTTCATGCACTGGTTGTGTGTCCTAGATAGCGGCTTGCTGGGAGGGGAGCTGAGGAGAACAAAAGCTTTGAAAACTGCTTGTTTTCCTTTAAATTTTTCTTAGTGTTTAGGGTTTCAGTGCAAGGTTGCACGAGTTCGTGCAGGGACTGCAGGCATGGCCATAGTGATGCCCTCTTATTTAACCAGAGTGGAATCACAGTGCTGGGATAAACACATTAACTACTGCAGCACTTCCCAGGGATGGGTATCTCCGTCAGCAGTTGGCAAACCCAAAGTGCTGCTACACATGAATCATGAACTTACTGGGGCTGAGGAGGAGATGCGCTGACACTGAGGAGAAACTTTGTGCAGTAGGAAAGATTTTAATCCACAATTTATATCTACATCCAGATGTAAAGCAGTAACAGAAGGAGAAAATCACTATTTACACAAATTCAGTTGTTAGGTGGGATACCAACAAGCAATGTGCCTTTTAGGAATGCAAGATATGCAAGACATCAAAAGTAACAGGAAAGGCTTCTATAGGTATGTAGCAAATAAAAGACAGACTAGGGACAATGTGGGCCCTCTCCAGAAGCTATCGGGAGAACTGGCTACCCTGGATTTGGGGAAGGCTGAGGTTCTTAATGACTTCTTTGCCTCAGTCTTCACTAGCAAATGCTCAGACCACACCACCCAAGCCTTGGAAGGCCAACGCAAGGACTGTGAGAATGAAGACCTTAGGTTCATTGTAGGAGAGGATGAGGTTTGAGACCATCTT
>NW_009922867.1:268-23202 GCF_000696875.1 Nestor notabilis | reverse complement strand
CTGGTTGGTCAACACGAGGGGATCTGCCAATTGGCCTGGTCTGGCCCATTTAAAACTTTCATGTAATGTAGAAGGGGATAGAGTTTTTGTAGCACATATATAAAATATGCTAGGGAATGCAGTCTGGGTTGTTCCTGACTTAGGCAAAGGCAAGTCCAGCTGTGGCATTGCTTTTGCCCAGGGACCTGGGTACACTTTATGAGTAATGTGGGAGGATGGGAAGTCTGATGTCTGCCTCAAGCAGATTTGATTTTGGGTGAGAATAGCCAGTGAATTAAGTTGCATGATGCTAATTGCTATATATCATGTATGGATGATGTTAATAGCACTGTATATCACCATTTCTCTAATGGCTATATGCCATATTGAGGGTATTACAGTAAAAATCACCCAGATTAATAAAGAATGAATGTTGATACTAGATATGCACAGTGGTGGTAGAACCAGAACTGGCTTCAGCAAGCAACAGTAGACCACCACACACCATCTTTCATGTCCTGAAAGACTGCTCTGATGGAGCCCAAAGTCATAGACTAAATGAATGCAACAGACATCTTATAGGGGTGCCCCATTGACTAGGGGAATGATATTTGTGTGTACCTGCCGAAAGATAGGAATGGTGATGGTTAACTGAGATGTATTAGAAAGTGTGGGGCTTGGGCATGGCACAAATGATATAGAGAGGGGTATGGATACTGTCTTGGTTTTGGCTGGGATAGAGTTAGTTTTCTTCCTAGTAGCTGGTACAGTGCTGTGTTTTGGTTTTAGTCCAAGAATGATGGATTTCTGTTTATATCACAAGGACTGAAGTACTGTAATGCAAAACAGTGTCCAGAAGTGCTTTTTGGGTTTTGAGTGGTTTTGTGTTTTTTCCTCCTGTCAGTTTAGGATATAATAGAAGTCATGAGAATTTTATGTACTTTAATGTGAATGAAACCAGGGATTAGCTTTTTAGCAGGGCTGTTACGCAGGTGTTGGATCAGGCTTACCATGTCTGTCGAACATGGCAGTTATCACAGCATTGTGTTTCAAGTAAGTTTTAAGAGGTTTAATGTTAAATATAATCAAGGTGTCTTTTTGTGTTTTAGGAAGCCGAATATGGTGGCCATGATCAAATTGATTTATATGATGATGTAATTTCTCCATCTGCAAATAATGGAGATGCCCCAGAAGATCGTGATTACATGGATTCTCTCCCACCATCTGTTGGGGATGATGTAGGTAAAGGAGCTGCACCGAATGTTGTCTATACATATACTGGAAAGAGAATTGCCTTGTACATTGGAAATCTTACTTGGGTAAGTAGCTTATTACTATTTAGGTATAGCCAGGAATTCTTAAATTATTGACATAATTCTTTGTAAATACTTTTTAAATTGTTTTATATGCAATACTGAGAGTACAGCAAAGCAGGTAAGTAAATGGAAAAACACCACAAAACCCCCTAAAACACAGTGAGTCTGACTGGAGCTGTCTTGGTGTCTCAAAAAATCAAGGAAACCTTCAGTAAATATAAACTTTAAAGTTTCCTCTCATGTTTTAAGTGTTATGAAGGGTTATTTGTGCTACTGTCTTCTTAAGGTTTTCAGAAAACTGAATGGAAGAGGAGAACAAGCTTAAAATGTGAAATACCTTATGCCTGCAGATACTTGAAAGCTACTGAACAAACCCAAATTACAGTAAACTCTTGCTGCAGTTGTTTGTTTAAAAAGGAGCTGGAAGGTTCTCTGGGATTTTCTTGAAATTACTTTTCACATTTTTCCAGGCCCACCTTCCACTTCTGTTTGCCAGGCAGTGACTTTTGCAACAAAACTGTTTTCAGGTATTTGCTTTGAGGCTTTTTTCTCTTAGGAGTTGCAGATGTGGGATAACATACTGAACAGCAGTTGCCCTTAAGATGCTTACTTTTGTTAGCATTAAAGTATTTTAAACTCTGCTGCAGTTAAGCAAAGTGCAACAGCTGGTCAGTAGCTGAATTAACAGGAGTTGATATCTGGTTCTTCCAGATCCACACTTGCAAAATTCTGATTCAGGGTTTTTTCCCTTCTGATTAATTTCTTACTGGTGCTAAACTTGAAAAAGAATGGTTTATGGGTGTTCAGGTGTTTAGGGTTTTTTTTATTAATTATTGCAGGATCTTAATTTCAGGAACTAATAGGTAAGTAAAGGAGCCATTGACTTAAGAGTTGTACCATTCTGAACTACATTAATGGAATCTGTAAAATGGACATGAGTTAGCTGAACTCACGAAGTCAAGTGTCATGATTTCTAAAGAAGGTAGGCCAGTGTTCAGTAATTTGTGCCATTATTCATTATTTGGCTTCACAAATGAAGTTAGCCACAAAGTGCATTCATCTACTTTAGTGTTGCTGTTGTGTGCTTTCTTTGCGTTAAGCTCTAAACAAAGTTAATTTGTTGAATTTTTAAAGGAAGCCTTGATTTGAGGGAGATCAGCTAAGTAGTTCAGAATCTTTAGAGCCTATTTTGCACTTCCCATATGAAATTCAAAGAAGTGATGGAGTTGCAGAAGTAGGAAGAAAATCGTGTTAGTGTCTTTGTGTATCTTTGGATGAGGGAAATTGTTGAATGTTACATAGTCATTAATACGAGGTTACAGCAGATAGGTTTGGTTAAGAGGAAGCAGTTGTTTTTAAGCATATTTTTTGTCTAGTTTCTCTTCTTTTGTCTGTAAATCCTGCTGGTTTTCTGCACATAATATGTAGTTCACTAAATTCTCACTAGTCAAAGCTGTCATAGAGAGCACCTGGTTAATATGGTGTTTAAAACTGACATTTGTGTGGAAATAATAGAATTGGAGAGAAAAAATGGATCGGGTGTAGAAAAAGTAAGTTATTGGAATGGTCCAGTTTAAGCCTTATTTTCTCAAAAAAGTTACTCAAATCCAAATCCAGTTTTTTGGGGCATAATGTAACTGGTATAATATGTGGAGGGAATGATGCAATATAGCATATGGGCAAGTGTGTATGTCTTTCAGATTAATTTTCTGAGAATTGTAAAGTACAAATGACTGCTTGCCAAAAGTCAGAAAATTTCAACAACCTGAATAAAGTATTCCTCTTGACCAACTTCACACCCCCAAAAGAATCCATGGAAAACTTAGCTGCCCTTTTCCTGATGTTTTAGATAAGCTTTTATAACTGAATATTAAAAATCTTTTTCAGTGGACAACAGATGAAGACCTGACTGAAGCAGTTCACTCACTGGGGGTAAATGATATTTTGGAGATAAAATTTTTTGAAAATCGTGCTAATGGCCAGTCTAAAGGGTAAGAACTCATTGTCTGTTTTTTCTGCAAATGGCCTGAAGTTTGGGAGGGTAGAAAGGGCAAAAGAGCTTTCAGTTTTCCTAACTGTCAGTATGTGAACTGATAACCTTTAATTGATGTGCAGCGATGAATGGATATGTTGTTTCATACTAATGACTTAAATGTCAGGCGTAAATTTTTATGGTGGCATTGTGTGTCTCATTATTTTGTGAGTTGTGTCTTTTTGGCTGTCTTCATTAAGACTATTCCTAGATATCAGTTAGTGCGGTGGTGGGGTGATACTTCCCCCAACTGCCATTATTCAGTCTTTCTTTACATCTTTATTTTCCATTAACTGTTGAAAGTGACTATTTAAGCTCATTTTTCACCAGGAACCTAGTCTTTGCATGAATGTGCCTTTCTAAGCTCTCCTTAGTAGGAATGAGACAGTAAATGCTTAATAATAACTTGATCATATGAATTCATATATAGTGATACTCTACCAAAAAGCTGCCTTTGTTGTGATGTATTTTGATGCATTTTGTACTTTTGATGGTTCTTATGTCCTAGAATGAGTTCTTTTATCTGTTCTGAAAACTGGACTATGACCTATGGGACAGTTTCTCTATCTCATTTTCAAGTATTCCTTTGCTTGCTTGTAACCTTTTTCATGAGGCGTCAGGATATCCAGGAAATGGGAAGAACTGTGGTGTAACTTTATTTTCCCTCCTCCTGCCTTTCAGGTTTGCCCTTGTGGGTGTGGGATCAGAAGCATCCTCCAAAAAGTTGATGGATTTGTTGCCTAAAAGAGAATTGCATGGGCAGAATCCTGTTGTAACTCCATGTAATAAACAATTTCTGAGTCAGTTTGAAATGCAGTCAAGGAAAAGTAAGCCTTTCTTATGTGCTGTCTTGAAAAAAAAACTGTTTGTTCCAGTAGTAGTATGGCAGTTCGTCTCTCAGCTTATGATAATTTCTACAGTTTGAAATAGCTATAAAGTGCTTACAGTCCAGGTGAATGAGGTTGCATCTTTGCTTAAAGATGATACTCTTAAATAAAAGTGAATTAAAAAAACCCCAAACAACTCAACCCCCACAATCAAACAAAAACCCAAACCAAAACACTTAATACACTGAAGAGCTGCTGATCTGGCAAGAGATAGCAGTCCCTGACAGAAGGTTGCAGCTTTGTGAAGCTCTTATAGTTGGAGAAGCTTCTTCATTTTCTTGTGGATGTAATTAAAAAAAAAAAAAAAGGCACAAAAGCATTTAGAAATTTAACATGTGTAGACAAACTGGACTGAATTCTGCTGTCTGGACAAGCTGTTCTTACAACAGAATGGAGAAAAGGGATTCTGCATTGTGCTTTCCTCCAGCAGCTTGTCTTGTGGTTCCCAGGCCTAATTGTGGCCTTGGGCTATGTTAGAGGAAGTACTGACCGTCTCCTCAGATGCCATTCTGTTAGTATGGGGCATAGTGGATCACTGCCATATTCTAGCAAACCACTTATTCCTCCCCAGATGCTTTGGGTTTGGGTACCAAGGAAGAAGTCAGTGCTCCTAAGGTCATGCTTTATTTAGGTCAAGTGTTGAAAAGCTTTCACCTATTTTGATATATGTAATTACACTTTTGCTTTTCCACTGCAGCCACACAGTCTGGCCAGATGTCTGGAGAAGGTAAAGCTGGTCCCCCAGGAGGAAGCTCACGTGCAGCATTTCCACCTAGTAACAGAGGCCGAGGCCGTTTTCCAGGTGCCATTCCAGGTGGAGACAGATTCCCTGGACCAGCAGGGCCAGGAGGGCCCCCACCACCTTTCCCAGGTAAAATAATTCACATGTAGAGTTTGTTTCATTTGTGTTTTCTTGTATTAGTGCAACATACTCACTTGGGAGATTATAAAGATCAAGATGATTCAGTAGTGTGCTGTAATCAGTGATCACAGCTGGACTGTAGGATTTGACAGTATTTCTTTGTTGATATTCAAACAAGAACTGTATTTCCAAAATTTGATAGCAGTATAATAACATTTTCTGGAAACAGTCTTTATAATCTGTCAGTGTATGTACTTTTAAAGTATGAGAAAAGACAGATCAATCCTGTTGGCAGGTAGATTTGCCTTTAGTGCAGTGTAGTTCAGATTTGTTATATGGGGTGAGAATGCCCGTGTTTCAGAGTGTCAAGTAACCCTTCCTTACTGCATTACAAGTTTGCACACCATCGGAAATTCAGCTTTGATTCATGCCCAGTGACAGGTTAGTTGGCCCTATGAATACAATAAATTTGGAGAGGAGGTGTTCATGTTTAGTCAGGTACCTGATATGGCAGAACAGTCAGGCTTGTGTTACAGCGAAGTTCTTATTTCAGCTTAAGTATTTTTAGTAAATGTCATTCAGTAGTAGATTGTTTACTAATAATTGAAAAGCCACTAATGAGGACCTGAAAGTAGGTTTGGATACTGCATTTACCTTACCTTCCACAATATACCTTTTCCCAAATTTTTAATGTATGTTGTATCTTGTGTCCCATATAAAAGACTAGTTGCAGGCATAAGTAGGATGCAATGTTTTCTCCTTCTTGTAAGATTTTGGGGATGTTGCTAACAATAGCAGGTGATAATGTGATTGTGTCAGTTTTCAAGTTAATGTTATTCTCTTCAGATATTGACAGTCAAGCAACTGTTAAAAATTTTCTAGGCTACTGGACCCGAAGTGGGACTGTGCATGTTTTGTGTGTCAGGGGCAGATTAGTGAGGTTGTTTCTGGTGTTTTGTTGTTTAAGAATGAAAGGAAAAAAGGCCAGAACTTTAATTATTTCGCTATGTCTTTATTTATATTTATTAACTCTATTTTATTTTTCTATTTATTTGTTTTATTTTAGCTGGACAAACTCCCCCACGTCCACCTCTAGGTCCTCCTGGCCCACCAGGCCCACCAGGCCCTCCACCTCCTGGTCAGGTTCTCCCACCTCCATTAGCTGGACCTCCTAATCGTGGTGACCGTCCACCACCACCAGTTCTGTTTCCAGGACAGCCTTTTGGTCAGCCTCCACTTGGGCCACTTCCTCCAGGCCCTCCACCACCAGTTCCAGGCTACGGGCCACCACCAGGTCCGCCACCACCTCAGCAGGGTCCACCTCCACCTCCGGGTCCGTTTCCCCCTCGTCCACCTGGCCCCCTTGGGCCACCCCTGACTCTTGCTCCTCCTCCACATCTCCCTGGGCCACCTCCAGGTGCTCCACCACCTGCACCACATGTGAATCCAGCTTTCTTCCCCCCACCTGCCAATAGTGGCATACCTACTTCAGACAGCCGTGGCCCACCTCCAACAGATCCATATGGCCGACCTCCACCATATGACAGAGGTGACTATGGGCCACCTGGAAGGTGAGTGCTTTTAGTGTAATGTGCTTGGTAGCAGATTTTATTCCTCATGTAGGAAGCACTCGATTTTCCCTTTTAATGCAAATACTAGAAATAATGAAATACAGGGCTGGAAAGGATCCAAACAGTCTTCTCATTTGCCCCTTTTCACTGAAATATCTCTCAAACACATTTGTAGTGGTAAGAAAATCTTGAAATGCAACATAGTAATCGCTTTCACTTTTCAGTTCTGAACTGTTTGTTTTCACTGTTGTATTTGGCAGTGTCATCATTCAATGTGTTCTACATGTAAACTTATATTGCTTCTTATGCAGCAGCTTCTGGCTGTGCTTCTGTCTTAACCTAAATTTCTGACTCGCACCTTTATCATCAGTGCTTTGCAGGCTGTCTTTTTTGAATGCCCTGGAGTTCTCCTTTTTGATTATGTGCATATGTTGAGTGCAGTGCCATACCAAGCTCATACCATTTTCATCTTTCAGCAGCTCTGCTTGCCCCTTTTTTTTTCTTCGGGGTTCAATTAAAAGTTAGTCTTTATCTCAAAATCCGGGTGTGAATTTACGGCAAGGCTTTTATCTTCCTTTCCTGTCAAGACGCTTCTGCTCATTTGGTGCAATCCTGCTGTGTTTGTAACAGTGGCTTTTCCTATGGTTAATCCTGTCTGGGATGGAGTTCTTGATTGTGTCTTGACTTGACTTGTCAAATTTTTCACATCTTGTTTGAAACATCTTTTTTCATCTGTGCTTTTAAGCATCTCTGTCTTGCTGCTGTTTCTTGATTTTCGCCATATTTGTATTTGTCACGGAAAATTTTGGGATAAGTTGTAAGAGACACTTTTTGCAAAGTTACATTTGGGTTTTTGAGGTGTGATTTTACTGCTAGCATGAGAGGCTTCTCTTGCTTAAAATGTTTTCTGCAAAGACACTTTGTTTTGTTTCTTCTTTTATCACAAAGTTTTAAACTCCCCGTGCATCTGTACATACTATGTTCAAACAAACTATAGAAAATCAAGCATTTGGCTTAATTGCCTGATTAAAAAAAGAAATATATGGTGTTGACTGTTTTTTGATGGACAGAAATCAAGGTTGTTTGCAGTTTGTAGAATGTCTGGGGAGGGAAGGAGTGGGAATAGGACAGTATAACTTGCTGTCCAGTATTTTTCATTAATAATGTTAAAACTATAATCCATAACTATTTAAATTGTCATTAATTATATATCATAGGCGTTTCACTGGAAATAACATGTCCATAAGAGAAAAATTACATATTCCATTCTATGGGAGGCACACGAAAAATAATACTCAAAACTCAGGGAGGTATGAATTTTTAGACATTTCCTCTTATGCTAAACTGGCTATAGGATCTTGTTCCACTTCTTGCAATTAAGAGGATAGCATTGCTTATTATTCTGCATTTTCTCTCTACCAGAAGGACTAACACTGTTCTAGAAATACCAAGCAGTGGGCCAGTTTACCAGTCTCAACATTTGTTTCTAACACATGTCTCCAAATTTTCTATGCGATACCCAGACTGGCTAATAGGACACTGCAAAACTTTTGGGAAAACTTTTGTATATGTTAACTTCTGTTACTTTGGAAACCCTATACAGGTAGCTAATGATTAAAGTAAAAAAGTGTAATGAGTGCAAGGATTCTGCTTTATTGCTTCCTCCTTACTGTGACTGGTTTGGAGATCAAATTGGAGCACCTTGAACTTGACCAGAAATAAACCCCAAAAATAAGTTGTAAAATGTTGAAGTATCATTGAGAAAATTGAGTGTTTTAAAGATGATAGACTGTTTGCTTTTCATAAGTTACAGCATTCTGGTCTTAGTTAAGATCTGGGAAACAGGATCATATAGTTCTAATTCCAGTATTGTTATAAAAATGATCTCTAATTTTGCTCAAAGTCGCATTGCCTATGTACATGTATTTCCACATCTGTTCAATTGGGATAATATCTACTTTCATACCTTCAAGGATTTTATGAAAATTATAAATATTTGTAAAGCACAATATTAAGTGCTGCTGAATCTTCACAATAGATGGGATGAACAAGAATAAGTCTGTTCATACAGCAATGTCTTAATTGTTTACCTTTTTTTTTTTAATTTTTTTTTTATTTTATTTTATTTTAATTTTAGCTTTCAGGATGTTATACTGTAACATGGTCCTTAACAAAAACAAAAATCAAAACCAAACCCAGATCCTGCTTTCTTTTCTGTATGTCACTTTGCTTGAAGTTGCAAACTTGGATTGTTAAAGCTGCAATGATACCTTGTCAAGTTTTTTTTTTTTAACCATTAAAATACTAATTTTATTGCTTGCAGAGAAATGGACGCTGCAAGGACACCTCTAAGTGAAGCAGAATTTGAAGAAATCATGAATAGAAATAGGGCAATCTCAAGCAGTGCCATTTCAAGAGCTGTATCAGATGCCAGTGCTGGTTAGTAAAACTTGATTAATGTGTTTGGTACCCAACTGGAAAGAGTTTGTGGTTTCTGTATTAGGAAACTGGCAGCCCTGAAGCCACACTTTCCTAATAGGAAGCTGGATCTAGGTATAAGCTATAGCTGATATTGTACCACAATCCAATTAGTTTCTGAGAATGCCTTCTTGAGTACTGATCTGGACAGTATTCTGATATTTGGTTCTACAGTAAATTATCTGGATGGCTGTTGAAGAGACTCAAAATGGTAACACTATTACAGTTAAAATTCTTTGGCTTAATTTGCATCATCTTCTGATCGTGATCGTCTATCATTTTCAGGGGACTATGGAAGTGCTATAGAGACCTTGGTAACTGCAATTTCCCTAATTAAACAGTCCAAAGTATCTGCGGATGATCGCTGTAAAGTACTTATCAGCTCTCTTCAGGACTGCCTTCATGGAATTGAGTCCAAGTCTTATGGTTCTGGATCCAGGTAAAACTTTCCTCTTCCATCTGCCCTAACTTACAAAAGGGAAGGTGTAGTGCAGGACTAGTTCACAGAGAAGAAATTAAGTCATGTGAGAAGCTTAGTGGTTTGCTGAGTTGTACAAGAAGTGTGTGCAAGAATCAAATAGAGGTTTCCTGAATTTAGCTGCCTTTTCATTTAGCTTAAATTTGACTCTTAATTTTATTCGGTATCCTTTCCTACATGGTACTCCTGCAATTTGTAAACTTCAAAATTGAATTGTCCTTTATCAGTTAGGATGTCCAGTGCGTAATTTCTATTATATTTTGCTATTGAAAATTGAGACTAAGGATATTTGATTCCAGTTTTCATTTTGCCTAAAAGTAATTTTCTCCATACTTGTCACAGTAGGAATACGCTTGAGTTGGGGAAAAAAAGCTGAGCAGAATGTTTTTTTTGCCTGTGGTCCTTTGTCAGTCTAAGAATTGAGAGTAGGTGGATTTCAAATTCATGGAGTCTTCTATCTAGTATAAATAAGAAATAGGTATTTCTTTCAAAACATAAATAATGCCCCTTTCAGTATTAGGACAAACACTGAGGTTCTGTTTCATTAGGATAGTGTAGCAGTAATGTAGTTGGCCTTGAATATTAAAGATGCCAAGACAGCTGGTTTTGGCACATACTTTCAGTACACAGGTTAGCAGCCATGTTGTAGTGATCATTTGAGGTATGGTGCATTCCCCCAGCTGATTTCAGCCATCTCATCCTCCGTTCTGATGATGTACATTTTTAGTGGCTGCATTTTGCTGTCTCTGAGTTCTTAGTCACCTCCTTTTATATCAGCTGTCTTTCATGTTATATACAGAAACATATCTGCATCACAGTGAACAGATGCTTCTCTTGTATCCTTTTTTGATCAAATCTATATTCATAATACGAAATTGGATGCAGGTGGCTTGTGTTATGAAGAAAAATTTAATGAAGTAATTTCTTTTAGAAGACGTGAGCGATCCAGAGAGAGGGACCACAGTAGGTCACGAGAAAAAAGTAGGCGCCACAAATCACGTAGTAGAGATCGTCATGATGACTATTACCGGGAAAGAAGCCGTGAGAGAGAGAGGCATCGTGATCGTGACAGAGATCGTGACAGAGAACGAGACAGAGAGAGAGAATATCGTCATCGTTAAAGAAGGTGAGCATTTGTTTCATGTTCTTCAACTTTCTGACTTAGTAGAAGTAACTACTCTGGGTTTGGGATTGTTTACACCATTAATGTCTACATTTAAATGGTCCCACAGTATGTACTGAATCACTTTCTTCTTGCAGCCTCTGACATGAATGTAGGTAAGTAACAACAGGTAACTGGTCTTGGGAGGGAGGGAGTATTTGTGTGCTTTTCTGCAGTTTGCATGCTGCCTTTTGAATTTTAGGTTGTATTAGTGTTTGCAGTATTTATGAAATGTGATTAAACCAATTCTTAAAAAAGCAGTAAGCCAGACTGGTAAGTCTGCTCTCTTTGTAATCTTAGAAGGTTATATGAAATTTATGGTTCTATTTCTTATTCGTATTTTTAAATACTAAATTTGTATTTTAAAATCTCCTTGTGTAAGGACTGCAGCATTTAGCCCTTCGTATGTCATGTGTTATTTCAGTTTAGGGAACATGTGTACATACAGTTGCTGTCCTTGCACAAGTATGGCAGTGGGCTCTTGGGGGTTTTGTTTGTTGGGCTTTGTTCTGTTTTGGGTTGTGGTTTTTTCTTTCCCAGTGAGTTGTTTTCCCAAATTCAGGAAATACAGCCAGACTTTGCTCTTTATTCTATGCAGTGTGACCTGCCAATATCTTCTATCTTCAAGCTAAATTCAGGTGTTATCTTTAATAAGATTTACACTCAGTTGTTCCCCATCACCCTGATTTTTCATTGTCTCCCCCCTCTGATAGTAATTTTCTGAACGCTAGTAAACAGATGTATGATACAAGGATTGCTTCTTTTCTCGTTGTTCATGAACTAATGTGTTCTTTTATTTCACATATCTGCAGTCTTGCATGCATCAAACCTCTAGATAGCTGCAAAGTTGTGGGCCTATTTCTGCTGAGAGCTTTAAAATACATAGAAATGCCTATCACATATATTGTACCATTTTGGAGATCAGGAGTTCAAGCTACCCATGATCCCTTATATTTGACAATTGGAAAAAGCTATTAGTTAATTATTATTAACTACCTATTAGTTTATCTGCAGTGGTCTTTTCCCTTTTTAAAACTTCACACTACATCTACACTAAAATTGAAGCTTGCAGACTTGCCTGTCTGCCCAACTTCCATTTCTTACATTTACCCTCTGATTTAGTTCTCAGATTCACATATGGCTATTTATTCAGGGAAGCTCATTTACAGAAGTTAGAGGAAAATTTTCCAGAAATTACATAAAATGTAGTATACTCCCAAGTGAAAATATAATTTTGTATTATTTAAATGTTAGGTTTTTAGTTAGGCTTTTGTGTCACTGACTCCTCTGGGAAGGAACAAATTCTGATACTAAATGCTCCACTCTGTTAAGTGGGTGTTGTCTTGGGTTTATATACAAATAGGAGATATGTGAAATGGTAACCAACCTAGAGGAGGGCAGTCAAAGGCTTAAACAGGAAGGTAAAATGTGAAATGGATTGGTAGAAATATTTCTAGAACTGCATAAAATAGAAACTGTGGTTCTTAATTGTAAAATATCAGAACATAAAAATAGAGATTTAACAAAAATAATTATAGTTTCTTTTGTTGAACTGGATTTTTATGATACCTTTTACGATAAACAAGTATTTGTGATATTTGCAAATAGTTGTTGTTAACAGGAAGTAACCATCGAGCTGGGTGATGGATGTATTTCCAGACTGTTTTCACTAGCTTTCACTTTTGTATGTTTAGTGTTGTGCATGTAGATGTGGCGTTTCTGTGCCGAGTACAGATTCCCTACCCTGTCACCCCAAGAAAACATATCAAATAGCATTAGGTTGCATTTTATGATTTCCAAAGCACAATTTTAAAATGAGACTGTGGCTTCAGTCTCAGTTTAGGTGGGACTTGTATATACAATATCCTTCGACTTCGTTGTGTGGCTGGGACTTCTTTTTTTCTTTCAGAGGGGTTGCGTAGGTAAGAGTCCCTTGTGCGAAGAAGAAAATAGGTCCTAGGAAGTTGATTTAAAGGGCAAATTTAGTATTCTGCACATAAATGAAAGCATTTGGTATTTTTTTGAAGTTAAGTTGTAAATATTTTGGTTTGTGCTGTCTTAATGAAGAAGGGCTTTATTGTAGTTTTTGGGTTTATATATTTATACACATATACCCCAAAGAAATACAGTTATCTCCTGGTTTGTACGTTTCATTTTCACTAAGATGTATGTTGCCATACATTTTTTTGTTTTGTTCTTTACATTGATTAATATTCATAATTGGATTTAACAGTCTCAATCATTTAATAAATATCAGCAGTGCTGAAAAGAGCTACTCCCCATATTACTGTGTTTTGCCAGATAACATGAAGTTGCCTCTGTGCCTGCCCCCTATGAATGGCACCTATATTCCTTACTGTGTACCTGTAGTCGTAACTGTGATACTGTACTGGCATTTTTTAAAGTTTAGAAGGATTTTAAAGGTCCATTGTGAACATTTTTGTATACAGTGAAATTCAGTTTGTACTGTATTACATTTATAGAGATGGGTTAAATTGGAATAACGTACTAAATGTGTTTATAATAATAAACTCTATTAAAACTAAAAAGTTTAGATGTACCATAGCAGGTATTTACACTTCTGTTTGTACACTTCATGATTTAAAATCATATTCTTGCAAGATTTTTGTGCCTTCACTTGAGTAAGGCTTCATGTACATTGATAATCCATTCTACAGAATTACTGTATACTGCATGTTTCCTTGAAACATCTTGCCTTTGCTTGTAGAAAGCCTGTAGGTATAAAAGAGAACTGGATGTAACTCAAATGTCTAACCCGTATTATTCAAGAATACTAAGAACCTGGTAGGATGATATTTAGAAAGATTAACAGCAAAATTAATGTGTACAAACAGAATAGTAATGTAACTTCATCAGCATGAGTCCTGACTCCTTTTTTTAGACAGATACTATTTTATTTTTTTGGTTTTTTAGTTTAACTGAAATGCAACGATGTATTTCTAGCTGATGCTTTGTCCCAATCTTAATCTGTCTGAATTTCTATAACTGCTGAATGTTAAATTCTTCATTTTATGTTTTTGTTATTGGGTTGATTATTTCCTATTTAAACTGGATTTAGACTGAATTGCAAAGACAAAACCACAACATTGTAACAGTTGATATGTATGTAGACTGTGTACTCCATATTTCATGGTTTTCCTCTGATTTTTCTGTTCTCAAACCACTGTAAGCAAAATGATTTGAAGACTGAGGCTCATGCTTCTTCAAAAACTGCTCTCAGGTCTCTCTGAAATAGTTTAAGCTTTGGAGTGGTCTTAGAAGTAACGTGGTTGGAATCCTTTTTGTTGTCAGTAGGAGTTGAAATGGTACTGATAGCTTAAGTAATACTCATGTTTTTGCTTGTGTAAGTAGCAACTCTTCTCTAACAGTGTGTTAACAACCACTTAAACATCAAGTATGAAGTTAGCCTTTTTAAGAAACCTTGTAAATTAACAGGAAAAGGCCTATTTTTCTAAGTTAGTTTAATAATAAGCTTCTCCTTAATAACAGAGTTTCCAGTGAATCGTGTGGTAGCATTGTTCAAGACCTGGGTATATGTACCTGTCTAGGATTATTTCAGATTTTCTTAGTATTAGCCTATTACAAATGTTATTTTCCTCGTCTCTTTTTTAAAATGCGTATTTTTGAGGAAGCGCGTATGTGGGGCTGGCACTATGCTAATTCCATCTAGAATTCCTCAGGGAAAGCATTCTTTGTGCAGCTGATTCAGTATCTGAAGTTAACTATGGAGTGAATGGGGCAAGCAGGGCCACTGTGTTATGTGCCACTTAAAAACTATTTTAAGACTACCCTCGTTCTTTACAGAAACATAGTTTGCTGCTTAAGTTTCAGCGACTTCTCTCATTTTCTTCAGGGTGAGATGATTTGAAAAACTAACTGATAATATTATGCTATTTTCAAATGCCCAACTGTAACTTTTATTAATCTTTTCCATTAACATGCTGCTGTAATTTTGTTATCTTCTGCGGTGTCTTTAGATACACATAGATACTTTTGTGTTCCCCACATCCTGTGCTTTGCTTTGGTTTGTGAAACCAGTAGCTTTGACAAATCTGAGCTTTGTGAAAGTTCCCCAAGAAACTTTAAGTCTTCGTAGCATTTGAAATGGAAGTTGTTTGCAAGTGAAAATGTTAGTTTGATGCAGAGTTCTCCAAAGAAGGAAAAAATTCATTTTTTAACTTTTGCTCATTGTGGTTTGAGAACTAAGATTTGGTTTTATCCAAAAAAAAAGGATACATGAGATATATCTTCATTTTTATGTTTTCCTGTGGCAGCCTGAACTACCTTTTTGTGTCTTCCTCATATATTAATGTGAAAGATATTGCTAATAATTCACATCTCTTTAATTTGTAAACTAAAGATTGAGTTTTCTGAGCATACCTTTCTTCATCAATTATTTTTGCCGAATAGATGGGTTGGGATAGTAGGAGAAAGACATACTATGAATGAAATTAGCTTGGGAGCATTCTTTTTCTTCTCATGTAAATTATTTATAAAATCAGGAAGTTGTTCTGGTGTTGATCTTAAACACTAAGATTGAACAAAGATCCCAGGTAAGTACACTAATAATAGGGGAGAAAAAATATACAACTAATGGAACAAGGTGCTAGTGGTGGCAAAATAGTTTGTACATGTATGGTGAACAGAATCACATCTGTATCTCGGCTTACATGCAGAAAGACAAATACAGAGTCAAACTTGAAATTCCTTCTTTCTCACTGTATTATAGCTAAAGCATCACAGTATTTGGAGGTTTGTGATGTTCTGGAATGTAGGTTAAGCTAAAACAAATTTTGGCTTTCAAGTTGATACTACTTCCTGTGGGATTTTTGCTTTGTGTGTTTTTCTTTGTGTATAGAATAAAATAAAATAAAGGAAAATTACATGAAGTAATTCTTAGGACCTGTTAGGATAGTGACAAATGTGTATGATGCCTTTTACTGAAACGTGAATATGTTGGGAGATTGAAATTCAATCTCTGAAAATACCAGAAATTTCACTAACAAAACTCGATGGGTGTATGCACATACAGCTTTTAAATACTGTATATTTTTACACCTCTGAAAGCTGTTTAAAGCTTTTATATGCTTATTTGGATGATTGGGATTAAAGGGAAAAAAAATAGTTGCTACTGCAAGATGCTTCACGTATATAAGAAGTCTATTGGATTTTGTTGTAAGAGTCTGTCTTGGCTAGGGGGGGGAATTGCTTAAGTTTCATCTTGCGTAAATACAAAAATGTTTGATCACTTAAGTTTGGGGTTTTCATTTGTGAAATGTTCTGGCATAAACTCTCAACTTTTAAACCAGAAAATAACAGATACGTCTGAAATTTGGGCTTTATTAGTAGAAATGATGAGAAACTGATTGCTGTATGGTGTTAAATTGTACAAACCTAACTCATGCTTGGGTCTGATAGCTTACATGAGCCTGAGGCAGATGGAAAACAGCATTGCCAAGAAGTACTGACTAGAGATTTAACTTTTCTTTTTAAAGTTGTTTCTTACTTCAATATTCTACTTGCTTGTAGAATACTGAAAAGGGTTGAGCATGAAGGTATAATCCATACAGATTTATTTCTTCCTTTTGGAACCACAAAGGTGTTTCCAGTTTTGCCAAGATATAGTGGCAGAATACTTGGAACCAAAATGTACACCACCTTGGATTTTAGTTGGTCATGTTGTTTAAATGAAGGTTCAGTGTGGTGCTGACCATTTTAGGAGCCCTATAATGAAAAGTATTAGTCCTAAATCCATTTTATGACTCATTCTTTAAAGTTCCTGTAGTTCCATAATTACCCTTGCAAATCTAGCAAATTCTTCCCAGGAACTGAATCTTTCTTATGCTAGCATTATAAATCATATATATGGTGCTTTGGATCTGCTAACTGTTGCCATAGAAGTGATAAAGATCCATAATTCTTGCCACAGGAATTGTATGATGAGAGCAGCAAATTCTGATACACAGTCTCACAGCTGTCATATACTTACTTTCTCCACTAAAAAAACCAGATTCTCACGTCTGTTTGTGCTAACTTAGCTTGCAACTCTGAACACATCTTGTGGAGGCAGTGCTTTGTCACTTTGCTACTAATTAATTTTAAAAGTGCTTAACACCTATGGAAATTTGGTCTCTGGGGGAAGGATCTTCCCTAAAAGTAGTTACTGGGTTGATACATTCGTGACTCAAGAACAAAATCTGTGAATAAAAAGGAAATTCCAGTCACTGCTTTGGATTTGGGTTGTGTGCATACTTGCAGCGTGTAGAGCCTGCCTGGTTATACACTGTTTTTTAAAGTTATAATTATCAGTTACTTTGAGGAGTGGAAGAAGAAATATGTCAATTTTTCTTGCAAAAATTGAGTACTTTGTTTTCCTGACTGCTTTAAAATTATTATACTAGTAGAAGAATATTTGACAGCTGTGTACTGGTGCACGTTCATGAAATTGCTCCTCTAAATGTTCTGGTTCTCAATGTGTTGGTTTTTTGAACAATTTGATATAAATTATTTTGAAATTACTGAATGTTGAGATTGTGAATTATTAATGAAATGAAGATAGGTAATTGTTTTGTAATGGAATTCAACTGAAATCCAGTGTATGGAATTATACCATCCCAAGTATCTTGTGAACTCTTACAGTTATTAACTCTGAACGGTGTGGTTCCTTAATTTGCCAAAATAGATGAGATTAGAAAGTAGGGTTTGGAGTTTTCCATAGGGCAAGTAAGTGAAGAAACCTCTGCAAGTCTATAATGTATTATTTGAAAAGTGGGTTCTTGTGATTAAACTGCAAGCGTGTATTTTTAGATGTGAAGCCCATCCTGCTTGCCACTAGTCTGAACATTTTCAAGTACTGGTATCAGCATCTGTGCACTTTTAAATGTTACTGAGATGTGAGCCATCCACTTCATTATACAACCACTTGCATTACTTAAATGTCAAACCAGCTTAAAACTTCTGTAAGTGGGCAGGTAAAAATGTAAAGCTCTAGTTGTGGCAAAACTATCTTATGTGCTTGTTCGTTTACTCTCGCAGAATGCATACTTTAGGAAATGTTCTATATAAATGTTTCCATCAGTCACAGGAACAGTAGCTATTTCTTCCTTTATCATTTGATACTTCAGCTGTGAAATTTATCTCTTTCAACTTTGTAAAACAATATTAATTTTCTTTTTAACTATTGTATTAGAAAACAGTTTCGTGCACAAACAAGTAGCTACTGCTTCTGGGTATTTTGTGTTAGTTTACATTCTGGTGAAGTAGATGCACGACTTGTGTATGTATAGATAAGCCAACAATTTTCTGTGTATTATGAGGACTAGCAAAATCTACATCACAAATTTTGACACATTACAGCTGAAGGAAGAGGAACAGCGTGCAAGACAAGATACATTCTTCAAGGAAAGATGCTTGTCCAGCAGTTTGCTTCATGTGATTGAACTGAGCCTGTAAGGATTCATGGATAAAATGAACAGGAATAGATCTGAATAAAGCAAATCTGCATACATGGTAACCAGTAGCTCTTTTACTTTTTTTATGTTGCTTAACTGTTTTATTTGAGGGAAACCTGTGTGATTTAAACCTTATAGCTTTTGCAACTTTATTACTGGTTATATACATTTGGCAATTATAATGTGCAAGCAATTGGAAAAAGTCAAGTAAATGCTTGTTTTTATAGTAGTTTGTTCATGTTAAACTGTTCATATGATAATGTCTGTACACAGCACCACTGATTACAGTAGATGTAGTGTTGTAATAAACTGTTTAATGGGGCTGATGTGTAAAGCTGTTCAAGTTATTTGATGTTTACACCTCAGGGAAAGTCTTGTGTTCAGCAATATTTAAAGATAATGTTACAATGAAAACATTGATGCTGTTTTTAAAAACATTGCAATAGTTCTTGCATATGCCTCCACCTAATCTTGCATTCAGTGAGTTAAACATACTAATGTTGCTCTCACACATTCAGTTTTGATATGAAAATAGGTGGTAACATAAAACCTTTAAAGCTATTTTTGCTTTCTAGCAGTGTTTACCTAGCTGGCTTGTGAATTTGCTAATTGACGTATAAAACTGTAAAAACTGCAGCTCTTTGTGACCTGTTGTTTTGAGGAGAGGTGGTCCCAGGTCTGTGATTTTTCTGCCGTACAGCCTTGATCCTGATTGACACTACAGTGAATACAAACTTAAACTGTTCCTGTGAACTTAAACTGTCCATAATAAGGGGTGGAAAGGTTAGGTTTAAAAACCAAAACCAAACCCTGCAGTTGTTTACAGTTTTATAGTAATAGTGCTTGTGTGTGTTCCCTCTCCACCCCCAAGGCTGTAGCAGTGTGTACATAGTTGTATATTAGAAATGTGCCAGAAGAAACAAGATGTTTCCATTTTTCAGACTTTATGGGTTTGGTATTTTCTTGATACTTCAGGGTTTATTCACACATGCATATACAAGAGAAGGTACACTTGTATGTCCTTGTTAAGTGAAGTGACGGGCAATATTTAAATGTCTTAGCAAAAAGTGGTGCTAATGACGTCTGTCAGATGAGGTTTTGTAAATTTACCTAAAAACAAATTACTGGAGCTCACAGTGAAAGTTGACTTTGAATTTAAGAATTGGTTTGAAATTAAATTCTGTGACATGCAAGCAATAGAAAGTTCCTGTAAGTTTCAAAAACTTAGTTTCTGGCAGCCTTGCACAAAGGCTCACTTCTAGTCTGTTTTAAGTCGTTATGCAGCAGATTTATTCTTGGAGTTTTCTCTTATTCAGATAGCTGCACTCGATGTTTTAAGTTAAGTTTCAAGACCTCAGATGGCTTTAAGAGGCAACTCTTAGACAACTCGATTTCTTTTTTTGGGTTTTTTTTTTTTTTACCAATTTTGAAGATTTTTACAGGTGACCTAAGATGTTAACCCTGTTCAGGAAAGCACTTAAATCAGTTTGGTTTTCCCAAGCACTTAAAGTGTGTGCTTACATTCCATAGATTTGAAGGAATGTAAACATATGCTTTAAGTACGTTCTTTGCATACATCAGTGATTTTTCTGCTTTACTGAGTTGGGACCAGTAGCCTGTGCAACTGCAGAAGTTTTGCATAAGTCTAAAATGTTCTGATATTTTTGTCACCTATCACTCGGCCAGGTTTCCTGCAGCCAGGTTGATGCTGTTGGACTTGCATACAGCTTCAGACTCCTCCCCCCAATTTTTCACCCCCCCTAAACTGTGTACCTCAGTTCCTCATGCATGGGATCACTGGTGTTTATTGAACTATTTGCTACTGAGAAGATACTTGACGTGTTTAATCCTGTTTGGAAATGAAAACTGCCTTTTAAAATTTTGTAAAACTGAAAGTTGTATCAGACAAGTCATGACTCATTTCCTGCTTTTTGTGAATAGGTCTTGGTTACAAACCAAGTCACTGTTGTAACTTTTTTTTCTTTACTTAAAAACATTGTTTATTGCTATGTGTAGTAAGTTTAAGGAAGAAATAACCTGCCTGTAGCTGATACATGGGGAATAGCTAATACTGGAGAGGCAGCAGGTAAGTAATGTTCCATTACATAGTTATATTAAATCTTAAAATAAAAAAGTAAATTTACAAGCATTTTATGCAGGAACTGATATTTTACTCCACATTAAAATAGGTTTAAGGAGACTGTTGCTTTTGTTACACAGAGTGTAATTTCTCACTTGCATATAGATTTCCATTGCTGGCAATGGAAGTAGCAGGAAGGGCATAGCAGGGGGGAAATTAACCTAAGTTAAATTTGAGTGATCATTTTGAATTGAGAAATGAGATCCCCATATTAAGCCCCTTATTTCTGCCTGTTATGAATGCTTAGATTTAACTGATAAATGTACTGTGTTGCCATTTAGATAATACTCTCTTGTTACTGTTTCATTTATTAGAATTGTTTTTAATGGAACAAAAAAAGTGTACAGAAAAAAATCCAAAGACCCTGTTACACACCAAAAAGGAATATGCCTAGTGCACATCAGGTATAACTGGATCTGTAGTAGAATTTTTACTGGGTTTTGGTTTACTAAATGTTGCTGGTGATTTCCTGTGCACACTCAGGAAATAGCAGTTTGGCAACTTATGGGCTGGTGATGATGCCATGATGGCTACTGCTGTGCTCTTTGATGTTTGTTCAGTGGTATTTCACCTCTTTTTTTGCTGATGAAAGGACAAAGTAGTCTGTGAGGAAATACTGCATTTCTTTCAAATATTGATTTTTATAAGTAATGTTGAAAATACTATCTTAAGGCTGTGTCCTTTACCTTGAAAGACAAAACCAACAAGTAGTGAGTTAGGGGTGGCAGTGCTTTAGCAACAGAAATTGTTTTTTCTGGAGGTTCTTTTTTTAGAAGCAGAGGGTTGGGGTTTTTTTAAGTAAGATTTCTACTGGACTACATGTTTTGACAGGTCAAAAATATTTCTTCAGAAGAACAACATACCATTTTGGAAACTGTACAGTCTTTTTTCCTCTCATTCCCTTTTTTGCTTTCTGTGCCAATAATTTTAGTTCTGATTTGCATTTTGAAAAACATTTGTCAGAACTTTTGACATTTTATTTACAGTGTGGCTTATAAGCTTGGATAGCTGTTGTTTTTGTTACAAGCAATATGCCTTATTAAATTTAGGCATTAGCTTGAAATTTTTGTTTCATTTTTTTAAGGCTTGAGTGCTTTCTGATTTTGTTCCTTTGAAATTGGTGAGTGAGCCTTAGTTTTTCTAACTGTTGGGTTTTGGTTTTTTTTACCTGATTGTTTAGTTGCCTATCCAAACCCTTGTAAATGTTTTCCTAGTTGTATGTGGCTAATTGCAGATTTAAATGTTGTACATACTTGTCATCTGTGTTTCTAGTAAAAATACATGGCATTCTTTATAGAAATACCTAATTCCTGATTTCCTTTTCTTATCCACTTGCTCTCTCTGTACAGGTTAAACAGACTTTACTCCTATTTTTATTTATAGAATTTTATACATAGACTCTTAACATTATCATTGGTTCTTGTGTAAACTGAGATACAGCCTTAAAATTTCTAACAATGCTCATTAAGATGCTGTTAGTCTTGTAGATTCAAATATAAAACATGCATGTTTAAGACTGGTACTCTTCAGAGATCCAAGACACTAAATTGCTTCTGCATTGAAAATGGAAACCTTTTAAGATCTTATAGAAGGAAAGTGCAGGTCAGTGTGCATATACTTAAAGAAAATTAAATTCTTTGCAAAATAAGTATTTTGATGTAGGAAAGAAGCAACATTGATTTGTTTAGAATTTATATTATTTTGGTAATTGACCGCACAGGTCTTAAACATAATGGTTGCAGTGTGCTCATTAGTCGTGATGGTTATGCAGAAATACTGTCTCTTACAACTACGGTGCCTTGCAATTAATATTGCAGGCAGGCTTGGGGTGGGTGGAGGTGCTGTGGTGTTTTGGGGGTTTTCTTCTGGTTGTTTTTCCTCCCCTCACTCACGTGCCCTACCACAGCCCGCCCAAACTGAGATCTGACATGTACTTTTAGATTCATTTTGGCTTCAGAGGACAAATTACTAAGGAGTATTTTGGAGCATAGAAGTTCCTCAAATTAATGTTCTCATGGGACTTTTTTCCCATATTGGACAAAATATAATAAATCATCTCATTCTATTTGTGTATTATGCACTTGTTAGTTCTTGAATCCTTTCTGTAGCCCCAGTTACTGCGGTGGCTTCTAGATTCTGATATGGCCTATGCTTAAATATTTTAAACCTTTGGAAATACACTAGTTTTAGTGAAGTCTCTTGAAAATATTAAACATTATACCTTTGATCCCAATAAAATGGAGCATTTATGTTGTAAAAATTCCCATCTATTCATACCATGTAATGTGATTTTTTTTTTACATGACTCAGTGCTAACACTTCGGAATATATTCAACTAATAAGACTTTGGCCTCACCCTCTTGTATACTGTATTTTGTAATAGAAAATATTTTAAACTGTGCATATTACTATTACATTATGAAACAGACATTCCTTTGATCTTCAAGTGCAAGAGAAGGAGGAATGTGTGTGCTTTTATAAATACAAGTGATTGCAAATTCAGTTTCCTTACTACTGCAGGCGTCCTTTTTTTAAAATAAAAGCAAATATATATTAA
>NW_009922867.1:0-237 GCF_000696875.1 Nestor notabilis | reverse complement strand
AAAAAAATAAAAAAAAAAAAAAAAAAAAAAAAAAAAAAAGCACCAAGTGTTTTAAAGGTGAAATACATTCCTGTTTGGTAAACCTAAACGTTTTTATGACTATTGCCAGCACTGCTGAATTTCTAAACAAAAGGCTGTATTGTCTTCCTGTACCGTTCCATTTCCCGGTTCCCATTTTGCACAAGGATGTCTTGAGTTATGCTATTCAAGAAATGGTTTTGAAATACAGGAGGGGGG
>NW_009922866.1:38361-41337 GCF_000696875.1 Nestor notabilis | reverse complement strand
GGCTGCCTTTGGCTTAGCAGCTGGGTTGCACAAGCTGGGTTTTGCTCTTCGCCTCCCAGGAGGAAGCAGACCGCAAAGCAGTCTGTCTACAAGCGTGAAGGGTCCACAGGGACACCACGGCAGGCACACGGCAGTCTGCCAGCCCTGAGACTGACCCTCCGCCCAGCCCTGAACTCAAGCGCCTGCCGCCTCCAAACCCAGGCTCCGTTGAGGTGATGATCACGAGTTCTGCGCTCCCAAGCGTGGTCAGCCTGGTGTTACCAGCGTATTACCAGACATGCTGTGCTCGACAGCAAACGCAGTAGCCGTGCATGGAATACAGAAATGTAACCAGCGGTGCCTGTTTCCCTATGTAATGGGCTACCCCTGAGACCTGGTGCCCAGGAGACTGGGAGTGCCCTCCTTTCTCAAGTTAGTTTAAACCTTGAGTGCAGGTTACTGCAGCACTCAGTGCTTCTCCAGGTGCAGCCAAGAACACTCCGGTAGAGGCCAGGACAAAGAGGTACTTGAGTTTTTTGTACTTTTGGTATTCAGTTGATGCCCCTATCTTCTCTGGTAAGACATGTTGCCTGCAATGGAGTTCCACCCTCTCCCAAAAGACTTGCGCAGTGTGGTGTGACTGCGCAAGCCTGAACAGTAAGAGCACCACTGAAAAAGATGATGGCAAGCAGGTACCTCTCCAGGAGATGTCCAGGGGCTACATCTTTAACAGCTGGCGAAGGCCAGGGCCTTTATTGCTTCTCACCTTACCTGTGCCTGTCTCCTTCTGCACAAGTACCCAGTGTAGGGAGTATTGTGACTCAAGTGCTTGGTTAAACTGAAACAATGAAGCCTTTGAGTTTTGAAAATGCTGCTTCTTGGCAAAACAGTGTTAATTTTAGGAAGGGGAACCATATAGTCTTTAAAAATGGCTCACCAGAGGTTTTCAGTGAGCACAGGAGTAGTAAGGGGAATTTTTCCAGGATCTAAGTGCACGTACAGGTAATTTGCCATTTCAGCGATCAAAGTTGACTAATGTTTAGTTTTGTATAGTCTGCTTTTACTTATTGTCCGTGTACATCTCAGTGCACATTCACAGTGCTGTCTCTGGGCCTCTGCTTAGAGACAACCAGTGCACAAGGGTGGTTATCCTACTTGTAGTGCATTCACTCTGTCAGAATAAGTATTAACTAATTCAGAGTAGTTATCTGCATGTTTCCTAGCAGAAGCAGTCTGGATGTACAATCCATGTGAGTCTGGATCCTGCAGCTGCAGAATTATTTCCCCTCCTACCCCCCACTCCCTCCCAGTATTCCTACCTTTCTGCAGAGTTAACAATGGATGCAAATTTGTGTCTGGCACCAGGGTCACTGGGGTAGAGAGATGAAAAAAAGTGAAGATGCTTTCCATTCACTGTTTAAGAATGATGAACTGGAGAAAGGAGTACAGTGCCAGACTTCTGCTACATCCACCCCTGCTCGTGCTCTGATAGATCTTGTCATTTTTGGTAGTGTACACAAATGGCATCACTCAAAAAACCTCACCCAAGATTAGAGCAGGAAGGAAAAGAAAGAAGGTTTTTTGGGAGACTATGAGGAAATTTGGGCTATGCACTTTGAGAATATGAAATAAACAGGCAGAAATGTGGGCAGTAACACCCTGTAAGATAAATACCATTTCCTTGCAAAAGAAGGTGCAGCACTCACTTTGGGAAGGGAAATAAAACCACTATGGTAGCTATTTTCATGTGAATGCCCATTTTTGGTGGGTTTGGGTTTTTCCCCCCCCTCAGTCTGGTAGGGCTTTGTTGCAGCATTAGTTTAGAACATAACTTTTTCAGTAGATTGATCACAAGAGAACCCTATTTCCAAGCTGTGCTTGGTTTAGTACTGGTGTCTTCTATATAAGGTGTAGGCCCCAACACTCCTCCCCTCTTGCCCCCCAAATTACACATGCTTTCAGGATAATACAACGTAAAGAATGAATGACCACAGTGAGTTCCACAGTTCCTTTTTCCATTAGATTCCTATCCAGTCCATGTTTCGGGTGATTTCTCAAGGAACAAGAAAGGGCTACCTGATAATGGTCAGGGTTATTGGAAACAACGCAGCACAACATAGGGGGAGAACTCCGCTCCTGAATAAACAGGTGAATGCACTGTGTTAAGCAAGGGGTCAAATTACTGAAGGGGACTAGAAAACCACCTGTTAACGCTTGGCAGACTAGATATGTAGGACAGCACGCTTTATGGAGACAATTGGCTTTTATTTATGTTCAGCAGTAGTTCTTTCTTTAAAAAATCCTCAGGCTTTTAGGTGATATAATAAACCTGTACATCACAGACTTCATAATTGCACCAACTTCATTTTGTGTACACACAGAAAAAAGGAAAAAAAAAAACAACCCAAACGAGCATCACAGAAGAAGTGACTGTAACAGTGGAGTGCTGGAAAAGAATGTTTTACCCCACCCGGAATATCAGAGCATAATACATTATTGGGCAATATGGAGTTACAGTATTGGAAAGACCTCAGACTCATCCTTCCCAGTAATTTTCATACCATGCCAGTACCCTGAATAGTAGCAGTTTGGATATCATGAGTGAAATGGTATTATTCATCTTTATCACCCTTGTTATACAATTAATCTGGAGCTGTTTGTCACCAAGGCTGTGGCTTAGAAATGTACAGAAGCATATGCTGACTCTTAAACACATGAATAAATCCACTTAAGTCCTATGGAGGTCAAAGCATGATGAGCTCATCTGTTCCCACTCACAATGGGAATGTCTCAGCCTGGAACTATGGTATACTTAATTCTGTACCAGGATAAGCACTTATCTCAAACTTCAGGTCTGCAATTCAAAACCTGCAGTAAACCAAAAAGAAAAAGCCATGTGACTCCCACCTCGTATAGAACTCTTGGTACTAGAGCTGAAAAAGATGTTAAACCAAGAGCAAGATTCTTATTTTGCTTCCTCACCGACATCTGGTAGCG
>NW_009922866.1:27919-38330 GCF_000696875.1 Nestor notabilis | reverse complement strand
TCCCTACAATACTTTGCACATCAACACCACCAAACTTTACAATACACAGCAGGAAGCTTCCCCTTGAAAACCACCTAGAACCAGCGAGGAGGTGTGGTACAGGGAAATGCTGTGAATTTCACTCATCTTCAAAACTCGTATCACTGAGAAGGAATAGAACACCTCAAAAACCCCAGTGCTGTAAGCCAAGTCCTCTCAAGAGCAAGACAGTGACAACAGGTCTATATGACCTGGAGCCCCAACCTCTCTCCCAGAGGAAGAGTTGGGGAAAAAGAAAATCTTAACAGCATAATAATAAATCCCACTAATTCTGCCTGAAAGTTTATGACTTGTCCACTAAGTTGAAGAAGTTTGCCAAAAGTATTTTAGTTCTTTACAACCTTTTTTCCTTCAGGGCATCCCTTCTTCTTCCTGCTCTTAAAGATTCACAAGTTTCATATATAGTTAGGAGTGAAATGACCGTCATTTTCTTCTGGATTGAACTAGATAGGAAATGCTAGTGATCTAGGGATAAAGGACTTGCTCCTCTTTAAAGTGACTTTTAAAGAGATCTCTGTCACTTTAAGAAAGTCACGTAGCTTGTATTCATGCTTTAGATATTAGGTGGTTTTATTGCTTTAATCTACAAAGAGAAAATTAAAGCCAAGGCAAATCATGGTTAGATAAGGATGCAGGTTGTTTCCATCAAGGCAAATGAAAAGCTAAAATGCCACAAAGCAAAACAGACCACAAACACAGATTAAGAAGGTTCAGTTATGGGCAGAAAAATTCTTCAGAAGTTAAAAGCAAGCCTCCATCTCCAGTCCTCATAAAATAAATACCGTGCTTTCTTTGCTGTATCCTCTGCCTCTGCTGCATTCAGAAACACAAAACTGTAAGAAAGGGGCAAAAAGAAAGAAAGATTTCAAGGGCTGTTTCCAAGTTATTTTTCCGAAGTAATTAAGTTGGGAGCCAGAAAGCAGTAAGTTTTCAGTGTAGTATCATGCAGAGATTTGTTGTGCTGTTCAAATGTGTAGTTATTAAAATTATGAAGATTGCAAAACATAAAAGAGCAAAATGATTCCCTCCAGCATCCTTTACACAACCCCACAGGCAACATGCAGCACCTGACAGGATATATGTCCCAGTGTTAGTAACACCAGTTTACGGATCCAGTCATCCCAACCCAAATGTGTAGCACAGCTCCCGCTGGCTGTCAGAATCTAACTCACGCTGACCTAAACACTAATGTATACAAGAAAGGTACATAGTCAGACCTCCTGATGTTAAATGACAACCTAATCATCTCAGAAGGGGGGAATGGGATTCAGAATTGTGGGCCTTTGGGGCTGTCACAACTGAGCAACTCAGTTGTCCCTTTGTGTTTAGTACCTTAGCTTGTTTTTACAACAGGACATAAATTATTTGTAGAGAAGTAGGAAGAGGTGAGGAACACACCAGCCAGATATAGAGGCCAAACATCAAACCAAACAATGTTTATTTTCCTGAGGAGTGAAGGCAATTAGAAAACATGATTCCCTTTTTACCACAAATGCCTTGCCTTCCTCATCTTAAGAATTCATTCTCTTTGAGTATACATGAGCCCAAATGTTCACACAGTTTGCAGTATATAATGTTTTTGGTTCCCACCATCAAGACATGCATTTAGGCAATCACCAAGACCTTAAGAAAGAGGAACTAAAAAACCACTTCTTCAGCGTGCATCTGTTCCCCAGGGTAAGCTACGAGCAAACCCTGTATCTCTCCAAGTTATTCAGTGTTATTTCCACCCCATTCTACAGTACACGATAAAGCTTCCATGTATTAAAATCCCAGTTCAGTAATTTAAGCAGACTTCAAGTAATGTTTTGTGCTCCCTTTATGCTTCCAGTTTCACACCTTTTTTGTTTAAGGGGGTGCTAACCATGGAGCTCAGCCTCACTTTGATTTCTTGCACTCAGTGAGTAGTTATTGTTTTCTTCTTCAGCAAACAAGACTGAGCATTTAAAACATGGCAGAGATTTGACCCCCACCCTGCCCTGTCACTGTCATGCAACAAGCTCCTAGTAGAGTCAAGGGAAGAAGTGTATGTTGAGAGAACGTAACATCAGTCATTTTAATGCTCATGTAATGAACCACTGTAGAACAAGTGGAGAAACCACTTTGTATTAAATAACAATAAACTGAAGTGTTCAGGCACATTCAAGCTGGACAAACCTGTATTACTGAACTGGGATTTCTAAGCACATTACAGCTCTAGAAGACTCATATGTAACCAGTTTTCAAAATACAGAATATTAAAATGCCTTCAAGTGTTTTCATAATAAGCAGCATGCTCAAACATACAACTGTATGATAGTCTGGACTGCTGTACTACCACAGTGATTTTAGGAGCTTACACATAAACTGTATTTTTAACCAGTAGGCTCAGTTAAAATATTTTGACAGTTCATTTGTTCTAATATTTTCTGGTAAAAAAGAAACCAAAATCCCTCTACATTTATATTCTTTGTAACATATTTACGAAGGAATATAGAGTCCATTAGAAGTTTTGAAATGTGTTTCTGTTCTTCAGCGACTTTTTATTTTTGATGAGTGATTTAAGTTGAAAGCCCAAATATCAGCCAAAGTGCTGGATGTCTCTTAAGAGGAAAAGGGGGAGGGGGAAAATCACTGTTGGCAAAGCAGGCACAAATCTATCATCCATTCATGTCAGCAGTTTGGAATGGATGTTTTTCTTGGCTAAAGAGAACAGGCTTGGTCCTTTGTCCTCAGTAGGAATGCAGATAAGTAGGAGAATTACAGGTATGCACGTAAGATAGTACCTGTGAAATACTGATATTTTACTCTTCTTAATAGCCAAAAAAGAACTATGCCATTACTTTCATCGGTTTTCCCTTTTAATTTAAAGGAGCCAGCTGCAATACTTAATGAGGAACAAAAGTTAAAAAACTCACCCAACCAACCACTCAGCACATGACAACACTGGCAGATCTAGAAACTGAAAGACAACTAAGGGAAATGTTACTATGTTTTAAAAAGCTCTCTTCACTACTGCATTTTCTAAGATCTCAGGAAGTGTTTGGCAAGTAAAACAAGCTGTCTAATGAAAAGCATTACAGGGTTAAATATGCTCTATTCATCACTTATTGCTCCTAGCTTTGCATTTGATATGATGGTTAATATACTTGTCTAACAAGTACTTGGGAGAAGGAATTAGAACCCCTAAGATAAGTTTTTGCATCAGTAATGCAGCTTCTCACACAGGGAAGAAAAGCTACAAATAAGTATTTGTAAATGTTTTCTGTGTGAGAAGACTCAAGTAGACTTAAAAAAACAGTTCGGTTTTTTTTAAAGCATAACTTATCCACAGAACATTGAACAATATGCTAGTATAAGTATTTGCATAATTTATTGATTTATGGCTAATATCAAAGGCATGTCTCCACCTACATGGACCGAGCAGTTATTACAGCAGGCTACAGTTATTACAGTAGGCTATCTTAATCAGCATTTCAGTTCTGCTTCTGAAAACTTACCCGTTTCCAAATTACAATGCAAACTGGATCTGGGTCTCTTTTTTCAGCCTGACTAGAAAAACAAGGTGAGACTTGTGTTGCTACTATTCCAGGCTGCAGTAAGGAAGCACAGTGGTATCTTCTCTCTTTACAGTGGTTCAGTCATACAGCAGGTATGATGTTTCAGTTCTTAGCTCCTCATTAATGTAAACTAGGTGCTTATATGCAGGTCCTACCCACCTGCACCATTCCCTGTAATCCCTCATCTTCTATAATAAACCACATGGTCCTCCAAAAGCTGTCATGATACAATTACCGCTGCTTGTATTTGGAGGAGCAACTTCATGATCAGAGAGAAAAAGTCTTCTGGAAAAATAAACAAAAAAAGGTAAGCTTTCTGTTTGTTCCCGGACCACTGCATTAGTGAACATAAATTTATGGAAGTCATCAGCCGTATTTGTGTTCTCTAGTACTGCTCTGTAAACAAGTGGTCAACTGATGTGCAAGTATTCCATCAGAATGTTTGCTGAACCACCATTCAGTTTGTTCTTGCTCTTGTGTTTGGAAAGGAGCTTTCTGTTCAGAATACGTGACAGCGTGCCTCCCTTCTTGCGCACTTCCTCCGACAGTGGCTGCTGCAGGTAGACAAGATCGTTGTGTGACTGACTCATCCCAGGATCCTTCTGGTGATGTCGCCGGCGGAAAAAGAGCTTTGCACTTTTCTTCAGGATCGAACCTGTGGAAGCAAACAGCAGAGGTGCAGGATGCTTTAGACACAACTGGTTGCTGTCCTCTTGGAGCTCAGCTTCAACTGTAACTGCAGCATGACTGGAAAAAGCCTTGGTTTTAGCATTTCCAGTTTAAGCATCACCCTGGTAACTACAACAATGTTAAAAAGCTAGGAGTGTGGTGAATCTAAAACAAGAATATTGATGGATTGTAACCTAGAGGCCATAACAGTACAAGTTCCACCTTGCAACAAGGGATTTTAGATACTGGCAAACATGAGCAATTGTCGTGCTTTCAGCCAGAGGCACACATACATACACTACATGCTACTGACTTCTACTTGCCCCACTTCTGATCCAGCTCTCTCTCAGCTGAACACCACTGAGAAATTCAGACTCCATGGAAGTATGTATTTCTCCACTTCAACGTGTTCCATGCAAGTATCATGCAAACTGCATCATGACAGACTATGGTAGTTCTAAATATATGCATATACACACGCTTGTACAGCTAGCAGAAATGTTCAGGAGAGAAGAGATCAAGTGTATTGCTAGAGGAGCACTAAAGAAAAAATGAATTTTCCTTCATTTTAGAAATGATGCTGTTGAAAAGGAAGGAAAGCTACAGTGAAACATGCCTATGAAGAATCAATATTAATCCTCTGACTTCAGCTTCTAAAGTCAATCCACACATCTTGTGGAAGTCTCCTTCCTTACGTTTTATTCATTTCAAATGTTCTTCTGAAAGCTATGTTAGTGGTCAAACATACACATGCACAGCATTTGGTCTGGGTTGTACACTGGGTTCTCACATGTCAAACAGGCATATCCAATCTTTCCAATACAATAGAATTACCAAGCATTTTATAAAAAGAATTAAATAGCAGAAATAGTATTACTCTTTGTTGTTTCAAAGATCAAAGGAGGAAAAGATTAGCCCATGATCCACGACTGTTGGTGCTGGAGAACTCTACCTGGCAGTCAACCTGCATTCAGTAGGCCCATGCAAGCCAGACAGCATTTATTCTATTTGAGTTAGGTGGCACCACCTACAGTAGCAATCACAAAGTATTTGATGTTTTAAAATCCTGTTAGGAATAGTAATTCACTTCAAGCAGATTAAAAACAGTATTACATCTGCTTCCAACAGGTTCAGAAATGTGCTCAAATCCCTTCTGTGGTAAATTAAGCTACTGTACTTTGTTGTATTCCTTCTCTTGATCCCATGTCAAACCTATTATGCAGCCAAAGCAATTGCAGCTGTCATCTCACCTTGTTGCCAACACCAGCCACCAGTACTCCTCTTTTTGCAAGCTTGGGTTGTTTTCGCAGCCACTGTTCTGCCAAATTCCACCATCCCTTTCTATGTGCACGTCTGATGTGTAAGGCAGCTTGGCTGCAGCTGGCAGGGACACTGCGTCGAGCTACCAGCAACACTCAGCTGGGAGTCAGTACATCAGCCCCATGTTAAAATAGCAACAGATTTGTGCAGAATTGGGTAACACTGCTGTCCAAGTGACACGAGCCAATTTGAACGAGGGAGGACCCAGGTAGCAAGCCAACACAGGAGCCTTCTGGCAGTCAGACTAGTACGTGAGGACAGTCATCTCCTTGGCAAAGCTTCCACACCTCATTCCTGTACCACTATCAGGTTTCCTGACTCTTTCTCAGTTCAGCTGTTAATTCTTGTCACTGCACGGTCTTGATTCTGCTTTTCCTCCCATTGCCAATGGATACATAAAGCAACACATAGGCCAATTCTTTCGTGCGATACCGTGCAATAGCTAGAATTACATATTTGTCCCCCAAGGACTTGACTCGGGCTGTGTGTCATTTTGCACAGTGCCAGCTGCAGAATAGGTATTTCATGGCAGCTCTGCTGCACGCAGCCAGAGGCTTCTTACTCAGACCAGAGCAGTTACAAACATGTGCTTGGGTTTAATACTTTGTACTTTAAGGACTAAGCACTCAGCACCTGGAAGGATATTCTAGCGTGTTTTGTCCTGCTGCCACTGCAACTCTTTCTCACAGGGGAAAGCTGAAAGCAACTGGAACTCGTGGATTTGAATCTTGACTGCTTTCCCATCACTCTGATTTATCTTTTTGGCAAGGCAGTACCACTTCAAGCTGTTGTCAACAGCATAAAGGAAACAGTGTTCAACCTCACGACACTGACAGTTGTTAATATGCAAAGGCTGGGGTGAATTGATGAGGCCTTGCTGCTGTGTAGCTTTTGTTTTAGCAGTCAGCTGTTCAGCCCAGCAGTCCTGGCAGCTGCAGCTGAAGGTGTGCCAAAAGGAGTAGGACAGAAGGCTTTATCTGTAAGCAGCTATTTAGTTCTACCCATCCAGACTGATTTCCCGTACTAGGAAATAAACACGAACCAAGAATGCTGCACAAGTTGTGCTGGTGGCCTGGGACAACTCGCTGCAGCTGAAAAACTGCAGGCAGCACTTCCCTGAGAGCAACACAGGCTCAGCACAAGCAGCAGTCCTCCCCAGACATGAAAGCTCCCTGTGTTTTTGGAGGTACTGAGGTCACTGCTACATGGAAGCTTGCCACATCCCCGCTGCCACCCATCAGTCTCTAGCCAGTTTGGTATGTGCTGCCTGACAGTGGCTCCAGCTGCTGTGGAGGCATGCACCAAATTACAAGCTTGGCAACGCTCGTGCTATTGGCATGCTTACTTCTCGAGTTCAACAGGATCCATATGCCAACTCTGCCCCTAACACCAGGAGACAAGCAGAGAGCATGTCAAGAGTGCTGTACATACTGACTGGTCTTCATAGGCTTCTCTGCACTACTTTAGGGTGTTCTGAAAATGCTTGAGGGGCTAGGATCACTTCTGAATCTCATTTTTGTTAGTGAAGATTTCCTTCTACATCTACAAGGATACAAACGGAGATTGCTTCTTTCCATTCCTTCCCAGCTTCCAAAAGTTTTTATCCAGGTGGTTTTGTAAATACCTGCTGAGGTGCTGGTAGCTCTATGAGTTAGGCTAGAAAAGAGACCTAGAAAACTGAAAGCAGCAGGTTTTAAAATAAGCTTTCTGCATATGCATATCCAGTTACGGGGTCACACACAGTTTGCATGAGCAGATTTGGATTGATAACCAGATACTACAGGAATGGGCATGATGGAGAGAGACCAGGAATGTGGAGCATCCCCTCCAAGCCTGCCCTGCTGTCCATTCTGTGTGATCCACATGGACAGCACAACCACCAGAAGAATGACTTTCTACGACTAATCTGGTAAGTATGGGAGCACAGGAAGGTAATTTTGGAGAGAGGAAAGAAATGGATGGAAGAAGAAGAAAACATATGCCAGACTATGTTTTGCTTCAGTTTTTACAATGAGTGAACCATTGTAAAGCTACATTTTCTAAAAAAAACCCCAAAAACCAAAAAAACAAACAAAAACCAAACCAAACCAAAACCAAGCAACAAAATAACTTACTGTGTAGGCAATTAATTCTGGCTGGCATAGTAGTCCTCTTACGTTTATAAAAGAGAATGGGTAAGAAAGAGGAAGTCAGAAAGGTAAAAAAAAAAATATGTAAGAGTTAATAAAAAAAAAACCCCAGAGTGATAACTTTAAGATATTAATAGATACAAGGCTTTTTAAAGCAGAAGGCATTTTGTTTGTTTTGTTTGAGGGATTTTGGGGGTTTTGTTTGGGTTTGTTTTTTGTTTTGTTTTTTTAAGGGAAGGTTTTTCACAAAACAGACATCCTGAACTATTTAAAGCTAATTGAAGACAGGGCGGGTTGAAATGATTTCCTATCTCACTCCACAAAAGCTACTCAGCTGTGATAAAGCAGAGGTTCAAGACTTCCACAGAGATCTGTATGTAAAGAAAGGGATCTGAGACAGTCTTTACAAGTATTTTTTTCAAGATGAGACAAATGTCTCAAATATTACCTTGTGCTTTTAGCAGTCCTGTACTACATGGTGTAAACAGGATCTTTAGAAGCCTTATCTCTTTGCAATATACTGCACAGGGAAAAACAAAACTAGACAACACCTCACATACAAATTTCCACTTGTTTGTTCTAGAATAACATGTTAAAGAAGAATCCAGAGGTTTTGCAATATGCCATACAGCTTCCTAAACTTCCAGGCTCCAAATTAGGCAAAACCCTTTGCAACTAACCTCTTACCCCCACACCAAACATACCCAGAACTGTGCCTGACCACCTATGTCAAATTGACTGTTGCTGTACCATCCTGATCTATCAGGTGGAGCAATGAAGCTGTGAGAAGTCCAGAAAACCTCAATGGAGAGCCTTGGCAAAGGGGTGCAGTGCATGCTTTAAGTGGGAGGGATTACAATAACCTAGTAATATACTGAGGTTCTGTAGTAAGCCATTTTACAGCATTTCTGGGTAAGGAAAGAATAGAAAATAATAAAGTGAAAGAGGGATGGATATGGGTGAGAAACACAACAATTTTTGCAACTTCAGTGTGCAGCCCATGAGACTGGTGTGCTGCCTGTTCAGGGCACAGTCCACTGCACTGGCTCTTGTGTCAGACTTCCTAACAGACCCTGTGTTTACCACTTAGCCATGAACCAGTGCTACAGTCTCAGAGGTTAATGGATTTATAACGGAAACACCAAGAATCCTAAGACATTTTCAAACTGCAGCTATCCAGGTGTGTAACAACAATAGCAAAATGATGTGACCCCTTGTTTACTTATTACCTTTTTTCCATTTTCTTTAACAGATTGTATTAATGAAATCAGTGAAAAGGGAGAAACTGTTCACAAGGCAGTTGAGAGAGACTCTACCTTTGGTTTAGCTGTGGTTCTTCCTGAATACACACTTAAGTGAGGGCAGGGTTGTCCTGTGCTCAGAGATGTGAAGGAGGAGAAGGAATGTATCAAAAAGCAAATCTGGAACCCTGCCATTTACACGTTTGTAATGGGACTGCTAATATAGCACAAGTCCTTGTTTACAAGGATAAGGTTTTCACTGAAGAACTGATAATGTGGCTAGTTATTTCTCTCCCAGATAACTGAGCTGGGCTTAGTGAGCTGCCCTTCAACTTGTAAGGTTGAACCCTTATGTTTCCTGATAGAGGGGAGTGTAAGGGAGCCTGACCTGAGTCAGAGAACCAGAGGACTGCACTCTCTACGGCTGCTAGTAAGACAGCTTCAACCAACATAACAATCACAAGGAGTTTAAGGACAAAAATCAGTAAGAAGGGACAAACTACTACAGCGTTGCATGACACTGCCAGTTACGTAGAGAAAGCAGCCATTCACTGAAGCAGAGGTAAGAATCACATACCTTTAGATTTTTTCATGCTCCCAGTTTCTGAAACACTTAATGAGCTTCCAGATATTTCTTCACAGGTTTGGTCTAAGAGCATGTTGGTGTCCCACTGCTGGCTGCTGTTCTCCAAATCCCAAGCCTTATGGGCACTTCGTGGTGGATCAGTTTCGGGTACTATTTCTGAAGCGCCTAATGACAGCTTTTCATCAGAGGTGACTTTTGCAACACCTTCCCCTGCAGTGGGTGGATGTACTTGTTTGCAGGAGCTGTCCATGGCTGCAGCATAGTCCATCATCAGTGCAGCTTCACTGTCCTGAGATAAGGAGGTCTGCCCAGTGAAAATAAGAGACAACACTGACACAAACCGCTCTGCTGGAAAAACCCCCACAAACCCCCCTGCACAAGTTCCTTTATTTTCTTTACAATTTTACATGTATTGCTCAGGGCTATCAGAAAGCCACTGGAAGCTTTCTTAGCTCCACTAAAGGGGAAGAGCATTTAGCCAAGTTTTAATCATGTTGTTAAAGACAAATGACTGAAAAAACCCCCAGTTAAGTACATCTCCCACCTAAGCCCAGCCTCACCGTAAATAATGGGACTCCTTCCTACATGTGCTGCTGTAATGAAGCATTAGCATGCATTGACAACCTTTTGGTCCTTAGAAAAACCCCAACATCAAAGCTTTTCATCTTGAAGAAGGGCTTGTGTCAGCTGTATCAGCTGAACACAAATCCACGCAGCCCCAGTGCCTCCACTTCCCAAGCAGATACATCTGGCACTGTGGCAGCTGATCCTCATTTCTCCCCCTCATCACAGCACAGTGATGATGAGAAGACCCCTGCTCACTGAGCTGGCTTCCACTCAGAGCCCTTTAGGGGTCCTGTGTGTAACAGCAAGGCTTGATGGCAAATG